>NC_132882.1:22679939-22954939 GCF_030463535.1 Salminus brasiliensis
ACCTTTTCTCTGACATCCTCCTTACAGTTCTTTGCTGATGTAAAAGAGGCAGAGGAGAAGATGAAGAAGATGCAAGACACTATGAAGAAGAAGTACTCATGCGATCGCTCTACCACAGCGACTCGTCTGGAGGACTTGCTGCAGGACGCTTTGGTTGGTGTCTCTTTCAAGGAGTCTTCCAACAATTCTACATGACCTTGTGTGTAGTAACTCACGTCAGATTGTGTATACTAGTGCTTACACTGAATCATGTTTTACAGGATGAGAAGGAGCAGCTGAATGAGTTTAAGACACATTTGGCCAGCCTCAATAACAGAGCCAGGAGCATCATCCAGCTGAAACCTCGCAACCCCACCACCCCTATCAAAGGCAAGCTGCCAGTCCAGGCAGTGTGTGATTTCAAACAGATGGAGGTAAGTTAGGCATTTGCGTATATATACATATATCACATTTTACATATCACATACATACACACACAAATATATATATATATATATTCATGCATATGCAATTTGCTCATTTCTTTCTGAATAGATCACCGTGCACAAGGGAGACGAATGTGCGCTCCTCAACAACTCGCAGCCTAATAAGTGGAAGATCCTGAATCGTTTAGGCATTGAGGCCACCGTACCTTCAGTTTGCTTCCTCGTACCACCAGTCAACAAAGAAGCTGTAGAGAACGTTTCCAAGTAAGCATTAGTTACACTCCAAACTCAAACTCTGCTATTATTACCTTTTCAGGGAAGGATATTACTCATGTTGCCACTTTAGGCAAGGTTGTCTTCTTTTAGTTCAGATTTTGTTCAGATTTATTAATAAGATAATTAATAAAAATAACACATAATTAATAAGACTGCATTGCACGGTTGATTGCCTTTAAATCACTGTATATTCCTGTTTTCTGTATCCCTCAGCCTGGAAGGTGGTCTCCAGCAGATGACAACTATGTGGCAGAGACTGCATTTTGATATGAGGAGCCTACTGTCCTGGCAGTACCTGATGAGGGATATCCAGCTTGTCCGTTCATGGAACATCACCATGGTCAGTGGTCATGGTTATCTCACTGTTTATGATATGAACAGGAAAACAAGTAAAATAGTTTAAGGAATTTCAAAGCCTTCAGCTGTTTTTACAGTTGATTAAATCCTTGGCAGAGCTTTTTCATTTGAGGCGAAATTGATGTTTTACAGGATACAATATATACAACTATATATACATACTGTACACAACAGTGGCATTAACTTCATTATCTTTGCTTCTGTAACTGCTTAATAGCTCAAGACCATGAAAGTGGATGAATACAGGCAGATTTTGAGAAATCTGGAACTGCACTACCAGGACTTCCTGCGAGACTCTCAGAACTCCCAGCTCTTCAATCCAGATGATCGCATTCAGACAGAGAAGGACTACAAGACAACAACTCAGTACTATGATAACCTGCTCCGAACAATGGAGAAAGGTAAGCTCTATCTATGGCTCTGTTTACCTTTAACAACCATCTGACCAATTGCATCATTAGCTAAAGATGACAAAGCCACAGTTATTATTATCGGTAACTATGAAATTCACCTTACAGGAACAGTTGTCAGACCGAAGGGTGAGTCTTAAGCTGCAGGTTGCTCTTGCAGGCAGTGATGAGAACAGTTTTAATCCTCAGCTTGAGAAATGCGAAATGAACTCTCATAAGTCCATTTCATCCGCTTGCTGTGTGTTACTGTGCTTAGCTAACTGTCCAGCACTTTTGAGTGAGCGCATGTTTTTATGCTATTTGTCTCCTACATATGTCAATAAATGATATTTTTGCGCTCCCGATGGGTTTTGCTTATCAGTTTTGTCTGATAAAGTGAGAGAAATTGCAGAGAGAGAAATTGCACACCTTGAATGGGTTAGAAATACGTATTGTACATGTAGCTGAGTGAACAATGCATTAGGACAGAATGAAGACAACGTTTTAAAGGCAGTACGTGCTTTGGTTGAATGCTTATGGATCTTGAATCTTAGGTGCCTGCATGTTGGATGTTGCACAGAGATTATGATGATAATCATGATGATAAATCTCTCCCCATGGGCCGGTATGGTTGTTTAGCTGTCATGCTGTTTAGATAGCAGTGATAACAGGGCTGTTCTACATACAGGTGATCAGGATGAGTCAGTGTGTAAGACCTACATCACACAGCTCAGAGACCTACGCCTGCAGATTGAGGACTGCGAGTCTCGCACTGTCGCCCGCATCCGGCAACCTGTGGAAAAAGACCCTCTCAAAGACTGCCTTCAGAAGGCCACTGACCAGAAAGTAAGACGAATCCTTCATTAATTTTAAAGGCTAATTAACACTTACAGAATTAGATCATGGATGAGATAACGCTAAATGTTTCCCAGTGGACAGTCATTAAATTTCTATGCCACTCTTCCAGAAAGTACACGTCGAGCTGGAGGGCATTAGGAAGAACCTGGATAAGGTGACTGTGAAGGCAGAGGGAGTACTGGCCTCTCCTGAGCAGGCCAGCACTCCAGTGCTCCGCTCTGAGCTGGACGTCACCCTGCAGAAGATGGACCACACTTACAGCTTGTCCACAGTATACTTAGAGAAGTAAGTTTAGCATTACAGCTTAAAATTAACATGAGATTATGAGAGTAATGGATTCTTTTTATCCTTCTCTTGATTAGTGCTGTCAGAGCAGTGAATCTGATCATTTAACAACACTTTTTTGTCCCAGGCTTAAGACAATAGAAGTGGTGATCAGGAATACACAAGGGGCTGAAGACATCCTCAAGAAGTATGAAGATCGCCTCCGTGAGGTGTACAAGGTCCCTACAGATACCAAGGAAGTCGAGAGCTACCGTACTGAACTCAAGGTAAGCAAAAATGTGCCTATTAAAAATGAAGTGTTATGGACCATGATTAGCTGCTCTCGGGCCTGTGTACTGCCTTTCATAATGCCCTAGGTCTACACTATAAGACAAGACATTTTTATTGAATAATGTGAAATGTGTGTGTGTGTGTGTACATTATTCACTTTTATCTTTAATTTCTGCAGAAAATGCGCAGTGAGGCAGAGGGCAAGCAGCCTGTGTTCGATGCCCTGGAGGGCGAGCTGGCTAAAGCTAATGCAGTGAGCGACCGCATGACACAGGTGCACAGAGAGAGAGATGCTGAGATGGACCACTACAAGCAGCTACTGGCCAACCTGCAGGAGCGCTGGCAGGCAGTGTTTGCTCAGATTGACCTGCGCCAACGCGAGCTTGAGCAGCTGGGCAGGCAGCTGGGCTATTACCGCAATAGCTATGACTGGCTCATCCGCTGGATCGCAGATGCCAAAGAGAAGCAGGAGAAGATCCAGGCTGTACCTATTACTGATAGCAAGACCCTGAAAGAACAGCTGGCTAATGAAAAGGTATCACAAAAATATCATATATATGCTATGTACTGCCATTAGTATTGCCAACAAACACCCATCAGGAACACAAGCCATTTCAGTGAACACTGTGTGCCTTGAGATGACGAATGCTAACATGCTCCGTTTGACACACAGAAACTTCTAGAGGAGATTGAGAAAAACAAGGAGAAAGTCGACGAGTGTCAGACATATGCCAAAGCTTACATCAATACCATAAAGGTAAATGCGACTCCAGTAATCTGTTTTCTGGATGTTTTCTTTAGAACCATGTTTCTTCATTTAACATATTTACAAATGTCCCCACTTCAGGATTATGAACTGCAGCTGGTTGCTTACAAAGCTCAGGTGGAACCTCTGACATCTCCTTTGAAGAAGACCAAGATGGAATCTGCCTCTGATAACATCATCCAGGAGGTAAGTGACTATAACTGCTGATGTTGTTGTCACACTATATCAGAGACTCAGCAAATCAGCAAGGGTTATTTTTTAGCTAGGACTGAAATGCTGTTTGTCTCTGTCCATAGTATGTTACCCTGAGAACTCGCTACAGTGAGCTGATGACATTGACCAGCCAGTACATCAAGTTCATCACCGACACGCAGAGCCGCCTAGAGGATGAGGAGGTGCGTGATATAAGGACTGAACTGTACTAAACAAAACCACCGTACTAACACTAACTACCTGGCGAACTACTCACCAACAAAATGCTCAAATTGACATACTTAATGTATGGATGACTAGACAGCATTAAATCCAGATGTACCTTTGGAAACACATGGCAGTAAATCTATAAAAATATCTGTCCCTAATATTCTACTTCAGCAGTAAATACATATACATTTCTCGAACAGGGATTATAATTACATGTTTAATTCTGACGCACTGAGACACTGTATAAGAAGCGCTTTTGACTATTCTGTAATAATCGATATAGAATAGACTGATAAAGTATACATTTCTAAAAGTGGTCTTATTATGAAATTGAGGTCTATAGGCTTAGTTCACCTCAGGTTTTTGAAAACCGATAGTAGTCACTGAATTGAAAGATGTGCTCGTAAGTTGCGTAATTGTTCCTGACTCTTTCAATATCCACAGTCTAAACAAATCAATTCATTCATCAAGTCCCCCTAAACATTTTCTGAAATCCATGTTGTTCAAGTCTGTTTAAAGGCTGTTTCTCATCTGTCCCTTCCTTCTTTTACATAGCCCTTACTATGCTTTAGACTGATTTCAGAGTTTCTTAACTTTCACTGAATAACAGGTTTCTTTTTCCCGTTTCTTTCTAACCCTAACCTTTTGATTTCTATGGTTTCTCTTAAATGCTTGCCAGTGCTTTGTCATGATGATTGCTTGTCTTTTTTGGGCACTAAAGAGGTAAAAAAAATTTCACTCTGCTTATATTCTCCATATTCCATCTCAACTTGTTTAAAGCCTGATTTTGCATCTTGCCATGTGAATAGACGGAAGGAATGATCTTATTCTCACTGCCTAATTTCAGAGTAATGTCAGAACATTTACCCTGTTCTACCAGAGCAGTTGGTTGTAGTGTCTTATTCAAGTGACATAGAAAAACAAACTTTATCATTTTTTTTTTTATATAAATAAATGTGCCTCACAATTACCAATATGACTTATTATATAATTAATATATATCATTATTTATTTCAGTGATGGCAGCATGAGAATTAGATGCTTTTTTCCATTTCACTCCATTGTATTTTTTCCTCTCACTGGCTGTTCTACTTTGCTGCAGATCTTTAGTCATTGAAACTCTTGGGTGAATTCAGCAAATGTAGGACATCAGGGTGCATTACTCTTTTTGACCAGAGCCAGTCTGTCAGACTGTCATAAGCCAGACTGTCATAAGTAAATTCCTCGGGGGTACTTGTCATTTACCTTTTTCTTTACCACTGGCCTGCTGTCGTCACTGTTTTATGGTCACAATTTGAAATTACTCTCATTCCACCGAGCAGACAGGTTAAAATGCTTTATGTAAGGATGTATAAAGACGAGCAGTCTAACAGAAACAGCTATATACTGTTAGACGATTCTGTTTAGTTATTTGACATGATGAGTTTTAAATATTCACGTCCTAGGTAATATCAGGCTTTTCAGGTACACTGTGAGCCATTTTAAGCCATTCTAGTAAATGATGTGGTATGTATCATTTGATTTTCACGCTTTATATATATTATAAATGTATTTATTCTAGAGTCTTTCATAACAGGTCTAATTTTGTTTGTATATTGGTACCAGCATTCCTACTGAAGTATGTGTGGTGCATCATAGAGAAGCCTGTTGGCATCAGCACAAGCATAAGTGCAGAGTCAGGGAGGAAACGCAGCTAAGTTAAAGCTGTATTCGGAGTTCTAATACATTGGCAATCTAACGCCAATATAAGCATTTATTAAAAAATGTCTTTTTTCTGAATTCACCCTCCGGTAATATGTTTGCACTGAATCTTAGTCATCAGAAGATGCAATATGTACATTTCTACCAGGACCCCCCTTAATGACATTTATAGAGTATGCTAGTATGTGTTTAATCTCCAGGTCAAGACCATTTTTCTACCTATAGCTTATTCATGACATGTCATCAGAGCGCACATGCTTTATTTGCCATGTTAGCAGCCCTTAATTGACTGCCCTTAAATGAATAGCGCAAAATACTTTGCATGATCTTACAGTCAGATTGAGAGATATGGTGAAGAAATGTCTATTGTCTCCATACATTAATTATATCTCATCATCATAACATCAATGATTGCATATGTTGTACTGTTCTCTAAATCCAATATTAACATTTGTCATGTATGCATCTTTCTTTCTTCAAATAACCTTAACATTTAACATGTCATGCTTAATCTTAATCATAAATTTCTTTA
Source organism: Salminus brasiliensis (assembly GCF_030463535.1). Classification (NCBI taxonomy): domain Eukaryota; kingdom Metazoa; phylum Chordata; class Actinopteri; order Characiformes; family Bryconidae; genus Salminus; species Salminus brasiliensis. Next base: position 22,686,222 of record NC_132882.1, read on the forward strand.
CCATTTGCTTCCACTAATACAGAAAGCTGCTGAGAAACTTAAAGAGGAGGAGAGGAAAAGAATGGCTAAAATGGAAGCTGAGTTAGAGAAACAAAAGCAGCTAGCTGAAGTTCACGCAAAGATCATTGCCAAAGCAGAGAAAGAGGCGCAGGAACTCAAACTCAAGATGCAAGAAGAAGTTAGCAAAAGAGAGATTGTTGCTGTGGATGCTGAGAAGCAAAAGCAGAATATTCAGCAAGAGTTGCATGAGCTTAAAAACCTCTCAGAACAGCAAATCAAATCAAAGAGTCAACAGGTAGAGGAGGCTCTTCAGAGTCGTGCCAAAATAGAGGAGGAGATCCGGGTCATCAGACTCCAACTGGAAACAACGGTAAAACAGAAGTACACTGCAGAGGCCGAACTGAAACAGCTTAGGGACAAGGCTGATGAGGCTGAGATACTCCGTAAAGCAGCTCAAGAGGAGGCAGAGAGGCTTCGCAAGCAGGTCAGTGAAGAGACTCAAAAGAAGCGCAAGGCCGAGGAGGAGCTGAAGCTCAAGTTTGAGATGGAGAGGGAGGCTGCTAAGCAGAAGCAGAAAGCCTTGGAGGACCTTGAGCAACTTAAGATGCAGGCTGAGGAGGCTGAGCGACGCATGAAGCAGGCTGAGGTAGATAAAGAGAGACAGATCAAACTTGCCCAGGATGCAGCACAGAAAAGTGCTGCTGCTGAAGTCACGAGTAAGCGCATGTCCTTTGTTGAGAAGACATCAAAACTTGAGGAGTCACTAAAAGAAAAGCATGGAGCTGTAATCCAACTGCAGGAGGAAGCAGAACGCCTCAAGAAACAGCAGGAGGAGGCAGACAGGGCAAGGGAAGAAGCTGAAAAAGAACTAGAAAAATGGAGGCAGAAAGCTAACGAGGCCCTGCGTCTGAGACTCCAGGCTGAGGAAGAAGCCCACAAAAAGACCCTTGCACAGGAAGAAGCTGAGAAGCAGAAAGAAGAGGCTGAGCGTGAGGCCAAGAAACGTGCCAAAGCAGAGGAGTCTGCCTTGAAGCAGAAGGACATGGCAGAACAAGAACTGGAGAGGCAGAGGAAACTGGCTGATTGTACATCTCAGCAGAAACTTTCTGCTGAACAAGAGCTTATTCGTTTAAGGGCTGACTTTGACCACGCAGATCAACAGAGATCCCTGCTTGATGATGAGCTTTACCGCTTGAAGAATGAGGTAAATGCCGCAGAGCAACAGCGGAAGCAGCTTGAAGATGAACTGGCCAAAGTAAGAAGTGAAATGGACATACTTTTACAGCTCAAATCCAAAGCTGAGAAGGAGAGCATGTCTAACACTGAAAAGAGCAAACAGCTGCTTGAAGCTGAAGCTGCTAAAATGAGAGATCTTGCAGAGGAGGCAGCTAAGCTCCGTGCAATTTCAGAGGAGGCAAAAAGACAGAGGCAAGTAGCTGAGGCGGAAGCTGCCAGACAAAGAGCCGAAGCTGAGAGAATACTGAAAGAAAAACTTGCAGCAATCAATGAGGCTACCCGTCTAAAAACAGAGGCAGAGATAGCACTCAAAGAGAAAGAGGCAGAAAATGAACGCCTCCGAAGGCAAGCTGAGGACGAGGCTTACCAAAGAAAGGCTCTTGAAGATCAAGCAAGCCAGCACAAACAAGACATCGAGGAGAAGATCAACCAGCTAAAGAAATCTTCTGAGGTGGAACTAGGAAGACAGAAAGCAATTGTCGATGAAACCCTCAAACAGAGAAGAATTGTTGAAGAGGAGATCCGCATCTTGAAACTTAACTTTGAGAAGGCATCATCTGGAAAGCTTGATTTGGAGCTTGAATTAAATAAACTAAAGAATATTGCAGAGGAGACCCAGCAAAGTAAGCTGCGAGCTGAGGAGGAAGCTGAAAAACTCCGCAAGATTGCCTTGGAGGAAGAGAACAAGAGGAGAGAAGCCGAAGAAACAGTGAAAAAGATTGCTGCAGCAGAACAGGAAGCAGCTAGACAGCGACAGGCTGCCCAAGAAGAGGTGGATCGGCTCAAAAAGAAGGCAGAGGAGGCCAAAAAGCAGAAGGACAATGCTGACAAAGAAGCTGAGAGACAAATCTTTGCTGCAAAAGAGGCCGCTCAGAAATGCAGTGCTGCTGAGCAGCAAGTCCAGAGTGTCCTCGTACAACAGAAAGAAGACAGCCTTGTACAGCAGAGGCTAAAAGAGGAATATGAGAAAGCTAAAAAGCTTGCTCAAGAAGCAGAAAAAGCCAAAGAAAAAGCAGAAAAAGAGGCTGCCCTACTTCGTCAAAAAGCAGAGGATGCAGAGCGTCAGAGGCAGGCTGCTGAAGAAGAAGCAGCCCACCAAGCCAAAGCCCAGGAGGATGCCGAAAGACTAAGAAAGGATGCTGAGTTGGAAGCTGCCAAACGAGCTCAGGCTGAGGCTGCTGCACTGAAACAGAAACAGCAAGCTGATGCAGATATGGCAAAGCACAAAGCACTTGCAGAGCAAACCCTTAAGCAAAAATCTCAAGTCGAGCAAGAGCTGACCATAGTGAAACTGCAGCTAGATGAAACTGACAAACAGAAATCCCTTCTTGATGATGAGCTTCACCGCCTTAAGGATGAGGTCAGCGATGCCGTTAAACAGAAGGCCCAGGTGGAGGATGAACTTTTCAAAGTCAAGATTCAAATGGAAGAGCTAATAAAACTGAAGCTCAGAATAGAAGAGGAGAACCAGCGTCTTATTCAAAGGGACAAAGACAACACTCAGAAGTTCTTGGCAGAGGAGGCTGAGAACATGAAAAAGTTGGCTGAAGAAGCTGCTAGACTCAGTGTAGAGTCTCAGGAGGCTGCACGTATGAGACAAATAGCAGAGTCAGACCTTGCTCAACAAAGGGCACTTGCTGAGAAAATGCTTAAGGAAAAGATGCAAGCCATTCAGGAAGCATCCAAACTAAGAGCTGAAGCAGAAATGCTTCAAAGACAAAAGGAACTGGCTCAGGAGCAGGCTCAGAAGCTGCTTGAAGACAAACAGCTGATGCAACAGCGACTTGATCAAGAAACAGAGGGCTTCCAAAAATCATTAGAAGCTGAGCGCAGGAGGCAGTTGGAGATCACAGCTGAAGCCGAGAAACTCAGGCTTCAGGTGTCTCAACTCAGCGATGCCCACTCGAAAGCTGAGGAGGAAGCAAAGAAGTTTAAGAAGCAAGCCAATGATATCAGCTCTCGTCTTCATGAGACAGAGCTCGCCACAAAGGAGAAAATGACCATAGTTGAAAAACTGGAGGTCCAGAGATTAAGCAGTACCAAAGAAGCTGATGAGCTACGCAATGCAATTGCTGAACTTGAAAGGGAGAAAGCTAAATTGAAAAAAGAGGCAGAAGAATTGCAGAAAAAATCTAAAGAGGTATTGTGTGAAACATGACATTAATTTGCAGCTTATATTCTTGTTAACCCTCTCTTCGAAAACTAATGTTGCTTAAATAAGCATATCTTTGCTGTCACGCAAAAAAACTCCAAAATGGCATCTTTACAAAAGAAGGGAAAAAATATTGGCTTTCAATGGATGTCAGTGCAACAAGATTTTATTCCAAATTCATTTTGGACCATTTCTATTGGATTTTTTACACAATGTAAAGGTCAACTGAGTTTTTGCGTAACAGCAGTGATATTAAGATTAATTTTACTTCCTACTGTCATACTCTCTGATATATAATTCTGTTAATCATTATTTACTAACCTTTTCCCAGTTTATTTTGTACCAAACTGTACTTTTATTTTTAAATAGTAATATTTAGACTTGTTTAGGAAAAAGATGCGTATGTATTGGTTCTATGATTTCTATACATTTTACACCTTCTTCTCTTCCCCCTCTAATTTCTCTAGATGGCGAATGCTCAACAGGAACAAATTAAACAGGAGAAAACAATCCTTCAGAAGACATTCATCTCAGAGAAGGAGATGCTGTTGAAGAGAGAAAAACAAATTGAAGATGAGAGAAAGAAGCTGGAAAGCCAATTTGAGGAAGAAGTTAAAAAATCCAGGGAGCTAAAAGAGGAGCAGGAGCGTCAACGCAAACAGATGGAAGAGGAGAAGAAGAAACTTCAGGCCACAATGCATGATGCTCTTAAGAAACAAAAAGATGCAGAGGACGAAATGATAAAAAAACAAAAGGAGATGCGAGAACTTGAGAAGAAAAAGCTTGAGCAGGAGAAACTGCTTGCTGAGGAAAACCAGAAACTGCGTGAAAAACTTCAGCAACTGGAAGTCAGTCAGAAACAGATATCCCACTCTCAGGAGATTCAGACTGTTGGCCAAAGCATCAATGGCCAAAGTGTTACGGTAGACAGCAGAAATGGAGACTCTGCCTTGTGTTTTGATGGCATTCGTGAGAAGGTCCCAGCAAGCCGGCTCTATGAAGTAGGGATCTTAAGTAAATCAGATTATGATAAATTAATCAAAGGCAAGATCACAGTGAATGAGCTCAGCCAGAGAGAAGACCTTAAAACAGCTCTCAAGGGGAAGAACTGTATTGGTGGCCTGCTTGTTCATCCAAACCAAAAAATATCTATCTATCAAGCAATGAAAGAACATAAGATTTCTCTTGGCACTGGGTTAACACTACTGGAAGCACAAGCAGCCTCTGGATTTTTAGTAGACCCTGTTAAAAACAAGAAGCTCACTGTTGCTGAGGCAGTGAAGGAGGGTCTCATTGGACCTGAATATCACAACAAAATGCTGTCCGCTGAGAAAGCTGTTACTGGTTACGAGGATCCTTACACAGGGGCAAAGATTTCCCTCTTTGAAAACATGAAAAAAGGTCTTATTGTGAAAGATCATGGCATCAGACTGCTTGAGGCTCAGATTGCAACTGGTGGTATTATCGATGCCATCAATAGCCATCGTGTATCTACTGAAACAGCCTATAAACAGGGTCAGTTTGATGAAGAGATGAACAGAATTCTTCAGGACCCCTCAGATGACACCAAATCATTCTTTGATCCAAACACTCAAGAAAATCTCACATATTTACAGTTAATGGATAGATGCATCAGTGATCCTGAAACAGGATTGCTCCTCCTGCCTGTTACAGAGAAGGCAGCTCAAAATGCCAGAACATTCACTGATGAGGAAACCAGGGATGTCTTCAGAAAGACAACTGTGTTAGTGCCATTTGGAAAATTCCAAGGAAAGACTCTTACTATCTGGGAGATAATAAATTCTGAGTACTTCACAGAGGACCAAAGAAAGGATCTAATTCGACAGTACAAAACTGGCAAGATTACAGTAGAAAAAATCATCAAGATTATAATCACTGTTGCTGAAGAAAAAGAGAAGAAGAGTGAGCTTGCATTTGATGGTCTCAGGGCACCGGTTCCTGCCACAGAGCTGCTTGAATCCAAGGTTATTGACAAAGACCTCTATAACAAGTTACACCAAGGAAAGAAGACAGTCAAAGAGGTATCTGAGATGGAGACTGTGCACAAAGCTCTGAAGGGTTCAAACTGCATTGCAGGGGTGGTCATTGACTCAACCAAAGAGCCAATGTCATTCTATCAGGCCATGAAAACGGATGTAATGAGGCCAGGACCTGCACTTGCTCTGATGGAAGCTCAAGCTGCAACTGGATACATCATTGACCCTGTTAAAAACCAGATGTTTACAGTAGATGAAGCTGTCAAAGCAGGTGTTGTTGGGCCTGAACTACATGAAAAGCTCTTGTCTGCAGAAAGAGCTGTCACAGGCTACAGGGATCCTTACACTGGACAAACAGTGTCTCTGTTCGAGGCAATGAAGAAGGAACTCATCAACAAAGACCAAGGAATCAGATTCCTCGATGCACAGCTGGCAACAGGAGGCATCATAGACCCAGTGAAAAGCCACCGCATTCCCCATGACATTGCTTGCAAGCGGGGTCACTTTGATGATGAAACAAATAAGCTCATGAGTAACCCAACAGATGACATGAAGGGTTTCTATGATCCTAACACACAGGAATATGTTACATACCTACAGCTCCAGAAGAGATGCATCACTGACAAAAAGACTGGTCTTCAGCTTCTGTCCCTGTCTGAACAAGCAATCAATGCCAAAGACGTCCAGAAGTACAGTGAGACACAGACCAAAGAAGCCATGACTCAAGCAACATTAGAAGTTCAAAGCGGACCATTCAAAGGGAGGAAAGTTACTATCTGGGAGATAATAAACTCTGACTATCTCACCGAGGAACAAAGACTTGATTTGATCAGGCAGTACAGGTCTGGAAAAGTGACAATTGAGAAGATTATAAAGATTGTAATCACAATTGTGGATGAAAAAGAAGCCAAGAAACAAGATCAATCCAGTTTCAAAGGGCTTAGAGCACCTGTTCCGGCCAAGTCCCTATTAGACTCCAAAATTATTGATAAAGCAACTTATGATTTGCTTCAACAGGGTAAGACGACTCCAAAAGACGTGAGCAAACACAACTCTGTAAACAAATACTTGCAAGGCTCAGAAAGCATTGCTGGAATATACCTGGAACCCACAAAAGAGAAAATTAGCGTTTATCAAGCGATGAAAAAGAAACTTCTGAGACAGAATACTGGAACTGCTCTGCTCGAAGCCCAAGCTGCTACAGGTTTCATTGTGGATCCTGTAAAGAATCAGTTCCTCACAGTCGATGATGCTGTTAAAGCAGGTCTTGTGGGACCTGAGCTTCACGAGAAACTTCTCACTGCTGAAAAGGCTGTTACTGGATACAAAGACCCTTTCACAGGTCAAAACATCTCCTTGTTCCAAGCTATGCAAAAAGACCTTATACCCAAAGAACATGCAATGCCTCTTTTGCAAGCACAGATTTCCACAGGTGGAATTATTGATCCAGTGAACAGTCATAGGATTCCCACTGATGCGGCATACCAGAAAGGCTATCTCAGCAAGGAAATGTCCAGCAGCATTGCCGAAACCTCAGATGTAAACAAAACCTTCTCTGATCCTGAGACTGATGAGAATGTATCTTACAAACAGTTGAAAGACAAGTGCATGACAGACCCTGAGACTGGCTTAAACCTCCTGCCACTCTCTAAACCACAGGCACCAACAGTGGTGGAAAAGACCTACCTTTACACTGAAGAACAGACCCAGAGTGATCTATCAAATACTCAGATTGACCTCCCTATTGAAGGTCTTGCTCAAGGCTCAATGTCCCTTTGGGATGTCATGAACTCGTCTCTGCTACCTGAAGAGGAGAGGACAAAACTACTGGATGAATATCGTTCAGGCAAAATAACGAAAGAACGAATGATAATCATCATCATTGAGATAATGGAGCAAAGAGAAATCATCAGAGGGGAAGATGTCAAGTCGTGCAACATGGTCAGACGCCGGGTCACTATTGAAGAACTCTATAATGCCCGTATCATTGACATAGAGACCTACAACCTGCTGAAGCAAGAGAAGAAAACCATTCGTGAGATCATAGAGCTACAAGGGGTTAAACAGTATTTGTTTGGCACCGGCAGTGTTGCTGGTGTGTTACCTGATTCCAATTCAAGAACCAGTATTTATCAGGCAATGAAGAGAGGGCTAATGAAGCCAGAGGACGCCATTGGCCTCTTAGAGGCACAGGCAGCCACTGGGTTCATCATTGATCCCGTTAGAAATGAGATGCTCACAGTTGATGAAGCAGTTCGCAAAGGAGTGGTTGGACCAGAAATTCATGACAAACTTCTGTCTGCAGAAAGAGCAGTGACTGGATACAAGGATCCATACAGTGGCAAAATAATTTCTCTCTTCCAAGCAATGAAAAAGGACCTTGTCCCAGTGGATTATGCGCTAAGACTGCTTGAGGCTCAGACAGCAACTGGAGGTATAATAGATCCAGAATTCCACTTCCATCTTCCAGCAGATGTCGCTACACAGCGTGGCTATATTAACAAAGAAACGTATGAGAAACTGTCCGATGAAGTTAAGGGATATGTTGATCCCCTCACAGAAGAAAGCCTTTCATATGCACAACTGCTTAAGAGGTGCAAGGTTAATAAAGAAGGACTGTTTCTGCTGTCTTTAGCTGAACGAAAACCAATGTTCAAGGGTCTGAGAAAGCAAATCACAATAGAAGAGTTGATCCGTTCACAGATCATTGATGCAAAAACAGTCTCTGAGCTCAATGAGGGACTGATAACAGTTGAAGAGTTGAGCGATAGACTCAAGAAATATCTGGAGGGCACAAGCTGTATTTCTGGTGTATATGTAGAATCAACCAAGGACTGTCTTTCCATTTATCAAGCAATGAAAAAGAACATGATCAGGCCAGGAACTGCCTTTGAGCTGCTAGAAGCTCAAGCAGCCACAGGATACATCATTGATCCAATCAAGAACCTCAAACTAACAGTCGGTGAAGCTGTGAAGATGGGAATTGTAGGCCCAGAGTTCAGAGACAAGCTGTTGTCTGCTGAACGTGCTGTCACTGGATACAGAGATCCGTATACAGGCAAAACCATTTCTCTCTTCCAGGCTATGAAAAAAGGTCTGATCCTGAAAGACCATGGAATTCGTCTTCTTGAAGCTCAAATTGCTACAGGTGGAATCATCGACCCAGAGGAGAGCCATCGCTTACCTGTGGAAGTAGCCTACAATAGAGGCCTCTTTGATGAGGATATGAATGAGATCCTTTCTGATCCATCCGATGATACCAAGGGCTTTTTTGACCCAAACACAGAAGAGAATTTGACATATCTGCAGCTAATGGAGAGATGCATTACAGATCCACAGACTGGTCTTGTGCTTTTGCTCCTGAAGGAGAAGAAGCGGGAGAGAAAGACATCCTCCAAATCCTCTGTTCGCAAACGACGAGTTGTCATTGTTGATCCTGAGTCAGGCAAAGAAATGTCTGTGTACGAAGCTTATCGCAAAGGGCTCATTGACCACAAAACGTACCTTGAACTTGCAGAGCAGGAATGCGAATGGGAAGAAATTACAATGACATCATCTGATGGAGAAGAGAAGTCCATCATCATTGACAGACGGTCAGGTCGCCAGTACGACATTGCAGATGCTCTGACAAGAGGTCTTATTGATCAGTCTGCTCTTGACCAGTACCGCTCTGGCAACCTTGCAATCACAGAATTCGCTGACATGTTATCTGGAAATATGGGTGGCTTCCGTTCACGTTCATCTTCCTTTGGGTCTACTTCCTCCTATCCAATGAGTCCCATACCCTCCATCAAAACACCTGCAACTGTATGGAATGATCCAACGGAGGAGACTGGTCCTGTGGCTGGAATTCTTGATACAGACACCCTAGAGAAAGTTTCAATCACTGAAGCTATGCACAGGAATTTAGTGGACAACATCTCTGGCCAGAGACTGTTGGAGGCACAAGCCTGCACTGGCGGCATAATAGACCCATCGACTGGGGACAAGTTATCCGTTGCTGATGCAGTGAGTAAGGGTCTTGTAGATAAGATAATGGTGGAAAGAATCAACCTAGCACAGAAAGCTTTCAATGGATTTGAGGATCCTAGAACCAAAGCGAAGATGTCTGCTGCCCAAGCCCTTAAGAAAGGCTGGCTGTACTATGAGGCTGGTCAGCGTTTCCTAGAGGTGCAGTATCTCACCGGGGGACTTATTGAACCAGAGACTGAAGGAAGAGTGTCTTTGGAGGAGGCCATCAAGAAGGCCATTATAGATGCCCGCACAGCCCAAAAGCTACGGGATGTGAGTGCTTATTCTAAATACCTTACATGCCCCAAAACCAAGCTGAAGATCTCTTATAAGGATGCAATGGACAGAAGCATGGTCGAGGAGGGAACTGGGCTAAGACTGCTGGAAGCCTGTTCACAGTCTAGCAAAGGCCTTTACAGCCCTTACAATGTCAGTGGTGCTGGGTCTGCTGCTGGCTCAAGATCTGGGTCGAGGACAGGATCTAGATCAGGTTCCAGAAGAGGCAGCTTTGATGCCACAGGCTCTGGGTTCAGCATGAACTTCTCGTCATCCTCCTATTCTTCAACAAGTTATTCCCGGAGATTTTAATTCTTCACTCTGGACTCAAAACTAATCCTTACAACTATCAGAAGTACATCTCCACAGCTCTAAGAAACCTGGTGTTCCTATCATTACAACTACATATAATGCAAAGGAAAACTTTAGGAACTGACTTATTTATTTTTATTTGCATGTTTGTCATAGAAAAGTGCATTCCAAAAGCTACCAGTATTTTCTTGCTGGACACTAGTAACAAGATCACATCTTCATTGGTTTGGATGCTCAAATACTATGCATTTTGTGGTTAGCCTTAATAATAATTCATCTTAAATATATTTCTTCCATTTTGATTAATTCAGTAATAGAACTTTCTGTGCTTTGTTAAGATACTATTGCTGATTTTGTTGGGCTGATTAGCTGATTAACTATTTTAATTATTTGTTGGGTTTTTTATCATAAAGAGCATACTTTCATTAAATTCTACTTACAGCTTGCATTTTTACTTGTAATTTCAGATTTGCTTGTCTTCTGTACATTTATTTTTGTTTTTCAAGTTAATACACTACAAAATATATCAACATAGACGTGATGATGTTTACTAGTTCACTAGTTACAACAAATACAGGGATGTTTATTTTGTGTCTATGAATGAATAGCAGGACATTGTGTTACGTAAACAGGTGTTGGCCACCATGAAATATAGGGGTGTTGTGCAAATAGTAAATATTGCAGAATGTATAAAGATTAACATTAACATTATATAAGAATTAAATGTTAACACTGGAGCAGGGAAGCACACTTAAAGCAACATGATGCCAATATGTTTTCACCCACTACAAAACTAAACCCCTGATGTGGAGGTATTTAACTCATTTATTATAGTACACATCCACAAGTGTTTAAAAAAAAAAACATCCATTTGAAAATACTCATCATCCCTAGCCACCATGACACAATCCTCAAGCCTCTCAGTCATTTCATTCAAGTGGTCCTGGTGAATTGTACCAAGAAGATTTCAGATGCCTGGCCCTACCTCTTCTCACATCTGGAGAAACCTGAATGCAAAAGTGAAAATGTGTTAACTGTAAGTTCATGTAGTTATATATGTATTTTGTCTCCCTTCTTAGCTTGTTATGCAACTATTATCTGATTTTCCTTCTCTCTCAGCTCTTCATTTTCAGGCATTTACAGCTTTAAGAAGTATAATCCTATCATTTCCTTCCTCTTCTTTGTTATAATAGACACTATAATATCATTTTTGTCATCTGCTGAATAAATACACTAACTATTGAATGGTTAATCATTAATGATTTTGTCTCGTTCTGTTTTTACAGACTTTATCTATAACCAGATGTGGAATAATGGAGGACATTGTTCATATACTAGGCAGTAAGACCGATATCTGCCAGCAGCCCTCGCCTCCAGATATTCAGGTAAACATTTCATTACAAATTCAGGTTAATGATATTCATGCTACACATTTTGTTTCATACTTCATACATATGTTTTTTTAAGTTGGGTTTTGTTGTCATTTTTGTTGCCATATAGTCAGTATTGTTTTTGTTTGTTTTTGTTTTTAGATCTGCAGTGAGCCTTTCACTCCTTTCCTGCTTTGCTCCTTGCTCATTTGCACAGAGAAAGTAGAGGCTAGGGTTGCCCTGAAGTTTGCCTTGGAAATCATGCCAGGAACTGACTGTCATGGACTGAGCATATTCTGACTTAACCATCCACATTTTGGACTCTGTTCACCCTCCAGCTTTTTTGGATTAAAAATACTCCTGGGACCCAAATTGGAGATTGATTATATTCACTGGGAGGCATTTTGGCCTTCATGTTCAACTCATGCTGATTTATACTCTTTGTAGGTCATACAAAACATTTTACCTGCATTCCCCTTGCCCTAATTTGCCAAGTATGCACTACTGTATTTGAAAAAGACATTGAGATAAGCAGTACTTATTAACATGGATAACACTAATATCAGTTTAATGTGTTTAAGTTTATTATGTGTTTAATTCATGGGGGGAGGGTTATTTTTTTCATTAATTGCATCTCCTTCACCAAGAAGGGTAGTTTCTTTATGTGGCTTCTTTAACCAGTGTTTGGTTTTTGCTTTCCAAAATCCACTGTTATGTTCTGTTGTGCCTTGAGAGTACTTATTTTGTGTATGTTTTCATATTTTGCTTTCATTTTTATTATTTTTGCTATCATATTCTGTAATATATTTGTTTTGCATGTTTTCTAACTTCATATCAGATATTTTAAACTTACGAGATGAAGAGCTTTGAAATATTACTCTATGGTAAGGTGTGTAAAGTAGTACCAGTATGTTTAAAATGTGTTGAGTTAGAACAGATGAATGAATTACAAACTGATTGGTGGATGCGTGATAGTACTGAAGAGATATTATATATTATACTGGTGTGAAGATACTGACACTGCTTCTGAGAATAACACAATATTCTAATGTAAATAAATGTACTATGAAAAATTCATTTATGTCTGTTATATATCTATACATACAGTGTGTATTATAGGTGTGTATACTGTGCAATAACATTCACACACCTGATCACATTATTGAAAATCATTTACCTTTTCAAGTGTGTTTTCTTGTAAAACTCTATATACTGTTAGAATGAATGCATAATGCAGTAAAAAGTACCTTTTTATTTGTAAAAAAAAAAAAAAATGTAGCTGATGTAGTAATCTAGTCTGAATAACAAAAAATTATTCAACATTTCTCCTGTTGACCTATGTACTGATAATAACTATATAATACTGGGCTTCACAGAGCTTTGAACTACATTTTGGATCATTTGGATCACATAAAAACGTACAAAAATGTAGATGACATTTTTCATTGGACAGCCATGATATAGATATATTAATTATTTAAACAAATAAAGTATAATACACTAATCTTGCAAATAATTGATGTAATATATTTTATTAATGCATTTTGGAGATATTTTATTCACTTAAATATTCACAATAACAGATATTTACCAGGGGTGACCAGACTTTACATATATTCACAAATTTACACAGTTACAGCCGTAAGTATTTAGTCAATGACAATATTTGTAAATTTGCTTATGTACACTATCACAATAGAGGTGAAAATTAAGTCAGTCAAACTAACATAATTATAAATGTAAGTGTTATTTTTAATACTTGAATGCAAATTCCTTGCAGTGATTGACTGCCTAAGGTCTGAAACCCATGGACATCAAATGCTTCTTCAGTAAAGGCTGCAGGCCTTAAGCTGCTGCTTGTTTGTGGGTCGTCCTGCCTTTAGTTTTATCTTTGGTAAGAGAAAAGCTACTCATTTGGGTTTAGGTCCTGTGACTGACCCAGCCACGCATTTCATTTCTATACCTTAAGAAGCTCTTGGGTTTGGGCTTTTTTTTCATCTGTACAGTGAAGTGCAATCCTACCAGATTTGCAGCATCTGAGCAGCAAGTATAACTCTATACACTACAGAATTCATCCTGCCACTTCTATTAACAACCACATCATCAGTAAATACCAGTACAACAACCCCAACCCCATATCTGTTATAAATAATGCCTGTCTAAAAACATTCATTGCCCACCATTTCTGTTTTACTGGATCCATAAAAATGTATAGCGCTTGACTTAAAGATTGTGTACTTTGACTGTCTACGTATTGGTGTGGCACAAGGGATAACACCACATCTGCCAGTGGGCTTCCACCCCATGTGGTAAGCCTGGGGTTTGATTCCAAGGAATACAAGTAATATTGAAAGTCACTCTGGATAAGAGCATTAGCTAAATGCCATAAAAGTCATTTACAGTTAAGTTAAGCTTACACTTGTTAAAGAATGAGGAGATGATTTAATTTCAGATTCAGTGCTCACAAAACATGGTTATCTCTTCACATTGTGGTAATTATCTTAGTTTCTGTCTGGCCTTAAAACTGTGCAAACTGTTAATCAGAGGAATTATGAAATTAATTTGAAATCCCTTTTCCTTATAGTCAGTAATTAATGCATTTGGAGTGGATGAAAATCCTTGGCCTCCTTGGGGGTGTTTGCTCCCATAATACTTGATGCATGTGGTTATAGATCCAGATGCTTTCTTTAAATGCACTTTTTGTATGTTTGTCCATTAAAGCCAGTTACAGAGCATTCAGAAGAACTGAAAGTCGAGGTCTGTGATGGTCTGCCCCTTTCTGCTCATTCTCCTGACTGCTTTGCTGGCCTTCCTGCTCTAACCCTGCCAATCCCACTGCTTTCACCTGTCCTCCAAGATGGGAATTGTAAGGTAGGTCCACTAAAATCAGCCTCTCATCAAACTCTGCATGAGCTGGATCAGGTGTATCCTTATTTAAGACAATGAAAAAACACAGCTGTGTGTGTATGTGCACACTGGTGAGCCAGAACATTTTGACCATCTGACTAATTTGCTATTGCTATTTGCTATTTTCCATTACTCCAAGGTTCTATTCTGACCTTGGTGTACCCACTGTAGGCACTTCTAACAGAGAAGTTTGAGCAGTCAATCTGAGCAGTCTGATGTTCAGCAGGGTGTGATGCACTGTGTTATGACACATTTGTCCTGTAACCTTTAGTAAAATATTCAGATGCCTGTTTATGGCTGGGTAGTATGACCAAAAATGTGTATCACAGCATTTTTTTGGACTGACTAATAATTAGCCTTTTAATAAACAGAATGCTATTAGAATCAGTAGGCCTGTCTTTATAGGTTAACAGTGGTTTACTTTGCTATTCATACACAAATTTAACAAAAGTGTATATCAGATATGTTTTAGTGTGCAAAACAGAACCAAAGAGTAAATAGATCAGCCTGTCATTACAGAATTCTTTAAAACAGATCTTTCAGACTACGCTTGTTGATGTGCTCTCCCAAAGATCATATAGGGCTCTTATAGGGCTCTGTCTCTGTCTCTGTCTCTCCTCCGTAATCGTGAACGGGTTTACTTCTCAGGCGACCGTGAGAACAGCCCAGGATCCAGCAGGAGCATTTGTGCGCTAGCATTTGTGCGCTAACTGTCAGTAGCAATTCAATGCTAAGCGTTTGAGCAGTTTGTGATGTGTCTAGGTTCTGCAGCCCTAAATTTCATTCTGCACTTCTTTTTTTGTAACGATGTAAAAAATAAGAACCGTAGGACAAATTTTAAATGGTATACCAAATGAACCATCATACCACCAAGCCTTGCCATTTCAGAGGAACCCTGATCTTTATTTTCCCAATTCCAACACATCAGCTATGAAAAGCAACTTTTCACATAGAGTCTAACAGACGTCCCAAACAGATATGTGCTGTTGTTATGAGATAATGTTATTTACTGAATATGATATAATAAGTCATAATGTTGTGGAACATCGCTGGGTAACATTACTTATGTGTTTGAGTTTATGTTTGTGTGAGCACATGTTTTTATGTTGCAGGAAGTAATCCCAGGGGGAGAAAAAAGATATGGGTAAGTCAAACATACAAATAAATTAATTAATGATATGAGCAATGAGCATTTTACTGCAAAGGTTAATTTTTGTGTCCTAGGCTATGAACAATGTAAATGTTCTATTAAGGGTACAAAATGGTTATTTCAATATCACTATATTCACTTTTCCACTGGGAAGCTGTGCATTTGTGTGTATTTCTATTACTAAATAGTCTGGACCCAAGACAGGTCAGAAAGACTTGAAAATGCTTAAAGATTATTTATATTATATACAGTCCTGTGAAAAACTGAAAACCTTTGTCCTTATTAACATATTAAAACATTTAGAAATTTGATCTTCATTTTAATAATATTGAAAGATGGAAGCCATAAAAAGGAAACACATAAAACTGAAGGAATAATGTTGCAGTGTCATTTGTATGTTGTAATTAGACATGCAATTTTCTTGTTTTTTTCTTTGAAGGCAAAACACGACTTAAATGGTTGCTACTGCATTAGAATCAGATGCAGCACATCAGCTGCAGATGATTAGAACATGTCTAGAGAGGATTGAGGAAGAGCCTGTCTTAATCAAACCTCAAATATTTAGTTTGGTTTGCTCTTGATAGTTAAAGTAAGTGGTATCACCATGGTAAGACGCAACAAGCTCTCTGAGACCTTCAGAAAGAAGGTTGTAGATAGGCATGAGTCTGGAAAGAGATTTCAGAAGATCTCAGAACACTTAGAAACCCACTGTCTGCTAAATACTTCACAAATACAACAGCTGTCGACATGGCCAGATTAGACCTGTTTTAGCAAGTTTAACCCAAGAGCAGATGTATAAAGAAGTCTCCATCAACACTAAAATGTCATTACATGATCTACAGGTAGTTCTTGCCACAGTTTGTGTCAAAGTACATCATCTACCATCTACCATAAAGAGACTGCACACATTTTATTTTCATGGGAGGAAGCTGTCCAAAAATAAATAAATAAAAATCAGGACCATACTAAAGAGTCATCTGTCCAAAGCACATTGTTCTAGAAGTCCTGGACTTAGTCATGGTGTTCTCTGGCGAACTGATGATTTTTTTATTTTTGGACAGCAAGGGTTTCCTTCTCGTATACCTTCCATGAACCTCCCACTTGTGAAAAGAAAGAAATCAGAGTTTACTGAATAACAGAAGGTGAAATGTATGCCTCCTGACCCACGTCCCCAGGATGGAGCCACAGGAGTGGAACCAGTGGCAGAGTGAGTTCCGAGGGCAGATTCGTGCACTGCGCCACTGGCTGAAGAGCATGGAGATGAGGCTGCCCCCTCTGGACACTGCAGTAAGTCGTGGCAGTCCACACTACTTGCATGTAAAAAACGCTCAGTAAAATCACAGGAATTCATCCTGGAAAAAATGACACACAAATGAAACGATTTGTGTATTTACATATTTAGGATGTCTAAAAAAAGAACAAAGGCCTGTTTTACCACCCTAATCATCATTTTCTGCAAATGCAATACCATAGACATCCTTTTAACAGCACCATGTCTTAAGCTTCTTGGACACTGTCCAGTGACTCCAGACAGCCTTCTAGTAACGGCTTGGGCTGGAGGTTTTTTACATCAGAAAGAGAGAAAAGAAAAGGGCAAAGAGGAGCAAAACTCTAAACAAAGGCCATTGATTAGGGTCTCGTCTCTATTGTGCTACATTGTCCCATGACACAGGGGTAGGCTTCCCTACTGAATATTAACGTATGTAGGGGTGTGTTTGTGTGTGAGTTTTGTGGGGACATGTATTTGTTTTCATTCATTTGCAGGACAATAGTGTCCGGTTTTTGTCAGACAAACAGAGAAACGAGTAACCTACAATGTCAGGACCAGCAAAATTGTCATATTCCAATCAAGACTGTCAGGACAAAACCATTTCTTTTAGGTGTTTGAAATTAAGGCTTTTGAAAATATTGATATTATTGAAACTAAGGGTTAGCTATTATATACAGGGTCATTGAATTACACATAGGTAGTTACATATCTAATACATATAGGACCTAAGTAGTACCCCATGTCATGACATTGTATAAAAACAAGTGTGTGTGTAAGTTTATGTGTTTGTTAATGAGTGTGTGTGAGCAAAGTGAGAGGGAGACACTTCTTCTACAGCAGTAGGTTCTGACATTACAACCTGGGGGGGCTGGCACCACAGAAAATCAAGAGAGAGAGAGAGAGAGAGAGAGAGGTGCATTTGGTCTGAGGAGAGAGAACAGATCCAGGCAAGCTCTTTTGTGCTCTGAGTGGATACGGAGATCAGGGTGCAGCGCTGCGTTAGAGGCCCTTTTCACACATGAGAGAGCACACAGAAAGCACATTAGACTCAGATGGGAGGATGAGGAATGAGAGAAAAACAGGATCTTGCCTCTGATCCACCCACAACAGAGACAGCCATACCACACTGTCATCTGTCTTATCTGTTAACCTGTTCGGGATTACTCATTTCAGTCAGTTTGACACAGGCAGTGCACTCAGCCTGTCCGTACAGTCTTATAATCACTATTGCTGAATGATGATTCACCACAATGACTAAAACAGAGAAATTGTTCACTGTAATGTCAAAAGCCACTTTTTTGCATTGATTTTAACATTATAGCGGATGTCCATCTGATGAATAGGCAGATAGAAATGGCACTGTGGAATATGTTTGTAAGAAAATATTGGTAAATTAACATACATTAAATGTTTAAATGTTTTTTCTTGTCTTGCACAAAATTGCTTTGTGAAGATAATTTTGGAGATTATACTACATATTTAGATTTTGTAATACTGCTTGGTTAAATTAATAATAAAATAAACCTAAATAATAAAATAAACCTAAATAAAACTAAATTGTAAATAAACAAATAATAATATAATAATACAAAAATACATAATAATGAAAAAAAACCTCCACTAACAGCATCTATGAGCAAATCAGAGAAACCAGTCTAATCCAGAATACACATACTGTAACATGCTAGTCAATTCCAATTAAACCAAAATGTGACTGTGTTTTTCTTTCATTTTCTTTATTAAAATGATTAATTGTAAGGTCAGATTTGCATGTCAGGCAAGGTTTATTTCAAGGGTGGGTGGCAACTGTGCCACCCTTGTAGCCTGGCCCCTGATGCATAGTCTCTTTTAATTGAAATCCAACAGTGTAAACACAAAAGGTTACCAAAAAAATGTTCTTTATTTGGCACTCATGCAGAATCCAATCAAAATAAGTTGACAGCCCCTTGAATGGCAGTGAGTACCATTAACAGAGTTATTCCATGTTCCATAATGGCTTGCACGGCTGCTCCCGCCTGATTCCCAGTGCAAGGGCCTCTTCCCTTTTGACTTCCCGCTGATGCTGAATAGTTGGATAAAGGCTGTGTGTCTTAAAGGTCTCTCTTTTCCCTGAGCTCCACAAAGCGAAGTCTGCATCTCAAATAAGCACAGCACACACAACCTGCAAACAGGCTGGAAAAAAGGGCTGGGATCGAGTTGTTCTCCTCTGTTCTCCATACACTATGGCAATGAACAAACAACACCAGACCTCCCCTTTGCTCTGTAATATGTATGGAAAGAAAATGGACAGCAAACTTAAAGACTTGCCAAAGAGTGTTTTCTTGCTATACTGGACATTGTATAATGTTAGTGATTGTGTAGTTAATGAAGTTAGCATAATGACTAGGCTCTGTTCTTGTACAACCACACAGACATAATTCATGTCTAAAATCTTGTGTAGAGTCTTTGCACTCATTACAGAATTGTGATCGACCTTCCGTGGTACACTCTTGACTCTTGACAGGTTCACACACAGATGACTAAGATGGGACCTGGTGTTCTCTAGAAATGTTAGCAGGGCACAGTTAGAGACTGTGCTAGCTAACATTTCTGGAGAACATCAGGTCCCATCTTAGTGATTCTGTGATGGACATTTAGTAAACGCCACTCATTTCCAGAATTACTGGTGTCTGACTGTGTCTAGCTTACTGAACAGACCAGACATGTTTATAAGATGTGTTAACAGATAACAAGGAACTGTGGTCAATAATAAAATAAAAGGTATAAAATAGATCATAATAGATCATAGATCATAAAATAGATCACTAAGATTGTTGCTGTCATCCAAAATGGCAAGTTTAGAGGAGAAATTGCTTAATCCTCAATACTTTACTTCATAACTACATTGCTTTCATATTTAACAAGTTTCATAAGGCCTAAACCTTGTTGGAGATAAAATGCTACAAATAATTAGTAGCAGTTTCTATATTAATAAATGAATAATAAATCTAAGGTTCAAGAGGCTAGCTTTTAGTGTAAAACATTACACAATCTTTACACAAACGTTACACAATGTAAAGAATTGGGAATTCTGAAGACAAATCAGAAATGTCCTGTTTCACAACAAGCTGTGCACCAAATCCCTACAGCTGGTGAGTAGATGAATCAGGTATTTGAAGTTGTTCACTCTTTTATTTCTCCCTCAGTGACTCAGCTTCCAGTATCCCAGGCATCGCAGCAGGGAAGCCCATTGCTTACTCCTCACACATGGCCTTCTGGGAAGTGAACTCTGGAGTGATAAATTACTGTGTTTGTCAGCTGGCTCTTTGGTTTTGACCCCCTTCCTCAAAGAAGATCCTTTTCTACATATTCATTTATCACTTCGCATAGACCTCATGTGAGTGTCATGGAGAGAGCATGTCTGCTCAAGTGCTAATTATGGTGTATTGGAGGACCCATTGAGGCCTTATTGAATTTAAAGGCAGGGGAGAGTGAAATGGTGGGGGAAGGGAACACGTCAGTAGGATTAATCCACTTTGCTGCTCTCAGGTCTGCAGACACATGGGGGTTTTGATCAAATTTGGCCTCATCTGTAACCCATTTGGCATTCACCCCTACATTTTGCCCTGAGAACATGCAATGCCTAGACGTTTCACACGCAAACAAGGAACAGTATACAAGTCACTAGACTGCACGCTATAGCCTCAATCCAACACCTGCCAAGTGAGACAAGTATATGAGCACTACGTCCACTCAGACTACTTATCATCATGACTCTTATATTCTCTGTTTTGTAATGTAAGTAATACACCCAGGTATCTGAATAAAGCTCTTTATCTGGCAGAACAAGTTTATAAAAAATAACAAATACTAATAAATATTACAATGTGGTTTTAACCATTTCTTAACAATTAACCATTTTCCAGATTTCTCTAGTAGTAGGACACCTAGTTTATCTAAGCAGTCTTTCATTAGAGTAAATCAGAGGCTTAAGTAAGAAATTCTTCTTAGATGTGCTTTGATATTCTTCAAAAATCTTTCTTCTTAACATTCCCAAAATAAAATCTTATTAAATATTGTCATATCCTTACAATGGCCTTATACTTGTCTTAAAGTGTAAAAGATTAATACATAATGGGTAAGTAGTTTCATTACTTTAATTAAACGTAAATGTAAAATGTAAAAGTGGAGATTGTTGATAAAGTACTGTTAAGTACGTTTTGTTCCCCACTACACAGACTTAACTAAATATTGGAAATGTTATTTTGCATTGTTTATGATAAGATGTGAAATACAGTATAAAAGCCTTAATAAGAAAGCAATGACGAGTGCATTTAGAAGATCTTAAGAAAAACACATTCTTAAGATAATTTTTGAGAACTTTCTAAGACTGTTTGGATAATTGCATTTAACAACATTCTTATTAATGTCTGTTTTCCTAAAATCCTTCTTCGACTTTCTTAGAAAAGCTTCATAAAAATCATAAAAAAACGCTTCATACGCTTCATAAAAATCCAGCTCCAGATGAACTGCTGGTGGATCTTAACAAATCCATACCTTTACTGGTGTTCACAGAGAAGCAACCAAACCTGTGTTCTTCTAACTGTATTCTTTTAATCAGTGTATAATAACCACGATAACTGCATGTGTTTTTTTTACAAGATAATGGGTTTACTTTTACACAGCAATTTATATTATGCCACAATCCTAAATGTTGTAGTATTATAAAACGGTCTGCTCAGTCTCGTTCATATTGCACACTACAGGGAGCAGGTTGGAAGTATTGATGAGTGGTAAAAGCCTTGGCCTGACACAGTGAACAGAGGAAGACTTTGTCAGGGGGGAACAATTCAATTAGCTCACTGAAGAGACGGCTGTGCAAGGATGGAGGATCAGGTGTCTCGCAGACTAGAGCTTTGGCAGGTCCAGAGTCTTGACCACTGCCAAACCACTAACACAGTGTGTATTCACATACAGCAAGCAGCTAGTTCAAATACTGCTTTCACATCTTCATAGAAATACAGTACATACAGTATATAGTAAGTAGAAATACAGGCTTCCATATATTCCATAACCTAATCTCTATCTGCCATGGACAAAAAGGTCTTACAGTTTTGTTACTGTATTAATAAAATAAAATATACTAGAAGCCAGTGGGGAACTATCCTTTAATTTTTATTACATTCATTTAGCTCACCGTTATCAGAAAGTCTTCAAAAAAAGAAACAGAACAGAGTTTTAAATGCATTTTCTAGTTCTTCCCTGCTACTGGAGAGCAGTATAACATGGTTAGTTAAAATCCCGAAAGCACATAACATAATGCCGGCTAGGATGCAGCCCAGTAAAGGTTAAATAACTTGACCTCACGGGGTCTCACTGTAGAAGTCCCTTTCCCAGGACAGTCCAGACAACAGGCATTGTTTTGGCTCTTTTTCTTCACCGCTTCCTTTTGTCTGTTTTATATCCTCCACCATCTCAGCTGGGGGGGAGGGATGGCTTGAGGTGAATAATTTAAGTGCTTAGTGTAGTGGAGTCCCCTCCTGCACAGTTCCCCTTGGAATTAGAGTGACAGACTGATGTGAAGTGGACATGTATGCTCGCTGTCTCTTCTGATCGCTTTCATCCCATTCGGCCTCCTTCTGTATTTTCCCTCTGTCTCTCCGCTCGGTCTCTCTGTTCTGCACCTCCCCTACAAGGGTGGGTCCACCCAGTTGAGTGAGTGAGTAGCACCCATTGCGTCGCCCCGCCCTACCATTGCCCCAAAGATTGCAAATGGCTGTGACACTCAAGGTTGAGGACATCTTCAAAGGCTCTCTCAGAAGCTCCTTCAGTCCTCCACTGTGCTCTGATAAAGAGCAATTATCCCTCACATGCTCTCTCTGGGTTACACCAGGCATTGTATGGACAGGACCAGGAAATGCGAATGGGGAATAGTGAGCTCACACCTATTGAGGAAACCAGTCTGTGTTATAACATATATGTGATGATGATAATAACAGCTTCTTGTAGTCGAGCAGTGTCTGCAAAAAATCCAAACACTGACTGTTAGTTGATGTTCAGATGATCTTTCGGTGCAACTTAATTGGTCTGCTTTGGATGAAATTAGAAGAGCAATTAACTGCAGTCATCAGCTGCCTGTGAAGAGTTAAGGATAATTGGTGGAGTGCAGGTGCAATGTGTTTGAGAGTGTGTATGGGAAAGGGAATGAGTGTGTGTGTGTGCCACACCTGTGCTCCTGCCCTCCAGGGTTACACTGCACCTGCTTCTACACCTGTCCACTCCCAGCTCTCACTCTCTGTGTCTGTCTCTCTCTCTCTCTCTCTCTCTCTCTCTCTCGCTCTCTCTCTCTCCCTCTCTCACCTCTCACCATCCCTCCCCATAGGATAAAGGCTCATTTGAGATCTGACACCTTGCAAGACTAGTGATAATAGTCTCTCTTCCCAAAGGACTCTAGGAGAGCACAAAGAGCTTATTTAAGCCCTCTTCATATTCAGCAGAAGGAGCCTGTTCAGCAAGGAAATGATGTTATGCTCTTATATCAGTCCTTTTTTTTTTATCAAGGACTCTGTGGGAACGCTGCACAGTAATTCTACTCTGAGCAGGATGGAAATTGGCCTTTATCAAATCTTAGCCCCGTCTTAGTTCCAATGTCTCTTTAGCCCTTTGTTTATTGTTTGGTGGTTTGCAGACTGGAAGTGAGTTGAAAGTAATCAGAGATGTTTTACAGTAATTAGGCCTCTTTGTAGCCCCGGTGGAGGGTAGTGCACCGGCTTTGAATAGAGATGGGGGTTGTGTGTGCGGAGGGCTGGATAGGTGGGGGTCCCCTCCTATTGTAGCCTGCCCTCCTCTGCCCTGCACTTGCTGCATGAGGGAAGGAGAGAGAATGAGGGAGAGAGAGAGGGGCTGGAGGCAGCTGTCACTTAACATGTGAATGTTCGGGGGGCAGCCTGGGGTCTTTTTAGAACCTTTTTTTTGTGCCCTCCGTTTTTCTCCCCACAAGCGGCATGGAGTTTCAGAGCCAAAAGAGGATCTGGGGGAGGGGCTAGCAGAGGGAGGGTAAGGAGGAGAGTGGGTGGTGAGGAGGGAGTGTTGCGCTGTCCAAATGTCTGGCACAAGAGAAACACAGGAGCCACACAAGAGTTCACACAAGAGGCATACGAACCCAAACGGACTATCCAAGGATCTCTGAAGAGGAGCCTTATTACATCTCTGACCTGGAAACAGTGGAATTAAGGAATTCAACTGGAACTACTGGGCTCTAGTGGATGCACATCCCATCAGTTGCCTCAACAAGGAAGGAATTTGAGGGAGAGTGCAACAAAGAGGCGAGAGAGAGAGTGCTGCCAGTGGGAGGGGGTGACTGGAAGCCGAGAGGGACATTGTTTGCCTGTGGCTGTGGGCAACGGGAAAGCATGGGTTACCTCGCCTAGTGTGTTTGTGTGTGTGTGTGTTTAAGGGTGTATTTGTGAGTGAGGGAGAGTACACAAGTGCATATGCCCATATATTTGAGCGGACAAACTGAAAAAGGGGGGCCCAAAGATTTTTGTTCCCTGGTTTGAATGATGACAGAGGAGCCAGTGGAATCGTTTTGTTAGCTCTAGGCCCTCCTCTGTTCTCAGGGCTAAGTCTCCACTACTGTGTCCTCAACGGTCAAAAACCGCCAAATCGTTCAGCCTGAGGTGGGCCCTTTCAAATTCAAACTTTCCCCAATAGGCTGCCTCAGCAGGGAAAGGTGCAGTGTGGCTGTGATGCTATGTGGACCACTCTCCTTTTGACCAAAGGGGATTTTGGCAGGAATTCGTTATGAGCAGAAACAGCTTGGAGGAATTTGGTTCTCATTAGTTCTCTCTCTCTGTCTCTCTCTCTTTGAAGAGCCTGCCTTTGTGCTTGCCTCATTGCCATTAGTGTGAGTATACTTTCTTTTTGACAAAATTTGACTGAGAAAATCCAGCAACTCAAGTAATGCCTGAATAAATAAGCTAAAGCTTATACATTTTAGTGTCTTCTCTAAACTTAGTAAGCCATAGTAAGACATTGACAAAATTGACATTGAATGAAGCATATATGGATAAGAAAAGCCACAGCTATATGTAATGCCAGCATATTCATTTTATCTGTTGAATCTGGGTTTGAGATCAAGGCCTGAACAATACCATCAGGGGCTTTTACATGTCTCCTGGGATAGCCATGGCTATCCATTTTAATTAAAGAAACCACTATCTTTATTACTACATGAAGTCACCCAGACAGAAGGTTTGATTTATGACCATTATCAGATCCATAAAAAAGACATTCTCCCATGAGTGCATCCTCACTGCCCACTGTAATCTTTGACACCACCATCTACCACCTTCTGTTGGCCATATTGGGCTCAGATTAGGGTCTGGATTCATTATGGTGGCCTCTGACAGGACCTACTTATATTTGTTTCTGCAACTTAGTCTTAGTGGCCACTGAATTGTTTTACCTCTGAAAATATTGACCTCTTTTGTTCTGATTATTAAATTGTTATAGGGATTATACTCAATATGCATAAACAGATATTAATTTAGCAAAAGACAAACAAAGCTAAGTGTATAAGCCTCTTTAAGGTTTATCGGACATACTATAGATTGCCGATGAGGGTAACTCTGTATCATTAGGTTCATTCGATCCACTGGGATTCTGTCTGTGACATGCTGCATAAATCAATACCTAGAGAGGGGGTCTTGAACTGGACACCATTTCAGATTAAATGGAAGGATGGTTCAGGTCATGTGTTCCTTTCAGCTCTTTTATACAGTAACTGTTTAGACATTTTTGTTGCTGTGGATTTTGCACGAGTGATTGATTGTGCTTGCTTAGGAGGTCATTTCGAATTGTTTCCCAAAAAGAACAGTTACTTTTGTATGCATGATTTATGATACAATGCTTCAAATCTTTGATATGCAGATACTTAGACATTCCACATTGGCATGCTATTTTTCACAATAGGGAAAGTGTCCCTGAATAGGCGTTATATTGTAACAGATAGCTTAGCCTGGTTAGAAGCCATGCAACAAAGGGATACGTGATAGCATTTCATAAGGGCTTATATTCCCCTTGTGAACACACATTATTTTTATGCAAAAGACAATAAAAAAATACACAAGCCACTATGTGGTATCTGTAAGTACTAGATGCATGATATCTACATGCTGTATCTGCTCTAATCAGTTGGCTACACAGTTCTTCAACCTCCTTTTTTGTCAATTTAGACATTAATTTGTCTAGGATTGAAAATAAGGGCAGATTAATCATATTTATTAGATTGGGCATGACAAAAATGCATTAAAATAAATAAATGAACAAATAACTAAAAGCAAGTCAGGTTATTGTAATCTTCAATTGTAGATTAACCTCCAGTGAGGTTTTGATTCAGGAGTAAGATGGAAATAAGATACAGTGTATTGAGCCAAGCCACAGAAATGTCAATATAGAACCCATACAGATTATATCTGATTCCATCTGATACAGGGAGGCACTCAGTTAAAGATCAGTATAGTGAGATATATACTAGGTCTTCGGTTCCAGTGATTTGGATATGCTAACTACAGGGATGGGACGCAGCTTTGTTGTGTTTCATGCTGCTCTGCTTTGACACACACTGATCCAGAATGACCTAATCTGACCCAGATGACCAATCACAATTAGCACTCACTGAGCTTTTCACATGTAACCATACGTAACAGTTAAGGAATTCTTTTTGAACTACCTCAGGCCTACTTCGGTCAGAATTCCAATAGTAAAGGTCATCCTGAGACCTCATTCTGCCATTCTCCTCATTTTGGCCTTTTTGTTTAATACAATGACTTTTGAATCTGTGGGGAAAGTCAGAATTCAGAGTAAAGAATGCGTGTCCCTGCAGCTGATCTCTAAAAAATGGCTACAAGAAATGAGTAAAATCATAATGAGAAAATGATATGTTATTGTTCATTTTAAGTTGCTCACTGCCAAAAAAAGTATTCTCAGATTTTTCTTTTCCCTACTGGACATTTCTCTGTCCTCCCCCAGTATTTGTTGCTTTTTAGGCATGTCATTTCTGGCCCACCTCCAAATATCCCAAGCCTTTCTTCCAAAAGAAGAAAAGAAACAGGACCCCTAGCTTTTGTGACAAGGAAATGAAGCAGCATTTTTATGCCTGTCATATTTGATCAGGACCTAAAAAGATTCCCAGAGCCATCCCGGGGCCAGCCCTGGCAGGGGACACTAGTTCTGGCAGCCGGGGTGAGCAGTTGGCATCCTGGAGGAGAGTGCCCTCATAGAGAGGCCTGTCACTTGCATTTCTATGCCCCAAACTTGCGGCACAGTGTTCATGTCTTAGTGCACAGAACAGAGGCTCGGTTTGTGCAATATTTTTCTACTAGATGCTTTCTTGTGAATAGGTAGAAAAACATGAGGAAGAAGAAGCCTAATTGAGATCTGTGGTGTGCGGTCTATATTACAGGAGTTGGCTGAATATGCTGTTTGTGTCCTTTGGAGAGGCAGGAGGGTTTGTGGTGCTGGGTGAAACTTGCAAGTGAACTCACTTTGAGCCCCCTTGTCTTTTAGGCAGCTGAGGCGACTCCTGCATGCATGGCCCAGGGGCCTTCTCTTACCTCATGCCTTATTCAGCCGTGGGATGAAGGATCATGGGTAACCTCATAAGCAGACCTAGTTGCCTGGGTCAAAAGTCTAAGCAAGTCAGGTCGAACGAGGACTTCCTGAAGGAGTGCTACCAGCGGCAGAGAGAATGGCCTGCCCCGGAGCCTCCTAAGGAGGAGAGGAAGGACGAGGATGTGGACCATGTGGATCAGGTTCCTCCGCAGGTTCCCACACCAGACAAAAACAGGAGCTCCCCTGCTCCTACCGTCACAAGCACCAGCACTTTGGATAATGCCTGGAGAAGCACACCTTCCCCAGCCAAGACCCCATACAATGGGTCTTTGCCTAGGAGGACTAATGTTCCAGAGTACAGGAGATCCCCCCTGGGCCAAGGAACAGCAGAGAGAAGAGCCAGCCTGCAGAGGCGAGACTCTGGAAGCCCATGGTCATGGAAAACCCTGAACCCTCGAGAAGTCACAGAGGTCACCGAAGTAACAGAGACAATTGTGACGGAGATTGTGGAGGTGACTGAGTATCCACCTGGACAGAAGGGCGGTGATCCCATTGTAACCAGGACTGTTAGGGTCCTCACTGGAGCAGCCGAGCAGTTAGCAGAGGTTGTTATATTTCTACGCAACAAGTTAACAAACATGTTTTCATTCAAAACAAGGATCTGCATGATTTTGCAGTATCAAATTCTAGCCATGTGTGCTTGTCACCTTCACAAAGGAGTGTGTTGATACTGACATCCTCAGCTGTTTTGCTCTTGTCTGGAGAATGCCTAGAAAAAGAAAATATTTATAGTTAGGGTTGAATATGAAGTAGTAGGGTTGGTATCTAATAGTGTTAAGTAACTGTTCAAGAGATCCCAGAGCTCGCATATTGCAACAGCAGAACTGATTTATCACAGGATCTGGTATTTTATGACAATTTACCATTTACATAACTTTTTTGTACACAGCTGCAAAGTGATGGCCACTCCAGTTCAGAGCAAGACTCAAGTCTGGATAGCTGGAAGGTGCCACTAATTTTTTATTTGTTTTTCACATTTACTTATTTACAGAACACTACTGTATAATAACCATTGGTAACCTCTGTAATCAGATCTGCCCATAATGATTTTCTTTTTATTCAAGGGTGCTAGGAGTGCCTTGGCTCTGAAAGATGGGTTTGGGGATCCTGAGACATTCCAGCAAAATCTCCAGACTTTACTGATGTGGGTTTGTGAGATTGAAGACCTTACAGCAAATCAAAAGCCTCCCTCTTCTGAATTTAAAGTGGTGAAAGCTCAGCTGCAAGAGCAGAAGGTATGCTCTTAAAACTTTCCTGCCTGTAGAGACATGTAGTTCAACGTGAATTAGACCATGGAAGTGTTTTGGAGCACCGCTCGTTCCTGAAACTGCACGTTTATTGAGAAGTGAATTACAAAACGTCATGCTCACAATGCTGCACTGAATGCTTTTGTGTACAGTTCCTGAAGGGAGGTTATTCACCTTTCACACTGAAACAGCTGCTTTTGTTAGCACAGTGAGTGAGGTGAAACATGCCTGGATAACCACAATGAAGCCTTGATACATGAGACAAACCTTTGACTTCAGTGGCACAAAGCAAGGACAAGGCATGTTTGGGAGCGAGCAGATTCTCCCAGACAAGCTGTGCATTTCCAATCCTCTCAAAGCTACAGTTTCTCTCCGATGAGAACTGTTGACTTATGAATTTCCTTCTTGGAAAAAATCTAAAATGATCTCATTTGATCTTATTTACACTTACACCCTGCAATGGTAGGCAGAGTAACCATGATAAGTTAAAGTCCCACAGGTCCCAGGTGCCACAGCTACTAATGTTCCATTTACACATAAAGGAAACGCAGTATGAAGCACAAAGCACCACAGTAGCATTAGTAACAACGCTGAGAAGGTTAGACATTAAGGAGTGGTTGTTGCTTCCCAACTGAACTCCTACACTCTCTTGCGAGCAATGTAATGTAATGTTGGAGTACAGCTGATAAGTCAGATCGTGGTCAAATCACATTCTCACCAAAAAATGAACCACTCCAAAGTTCCTTTGGGACTGGACCAAGACCACCTCATCTCAAGGATCTCGTGCAGTTGTTTTGGTCCACATCCGAGTACAATTACTATATTCACACCTGTCCCAATGAATCGCACCAAGGGTGAAAATGAACCAGGAACTGATTTAACCAGACTAAAACTTATTTGCAACATATACATATACAACATAACATAGTTGCAGGTGCATTGAGTCATCAATGTGAGCTTATCTTGTCAACAGCTTCTGCAGCGTCTTCTAGAAGAAAGGAGGACTAGCATGGAGACTATGATGCAGGAGGGCCCATGTTTGGTCGAGGGACTTCTGGGAGAAGAAAAAGAAAGAGTCAAACTGCAACTCTCTCATCTCAAACCTAAATGGGAGTCTTTACTTTTGGGAGCTGAGAGCAGGTCAGCATGATGCCCTTAAAGCTCTTTATTATAAGTTTTATTTCTGAAGAATGTTTCCTGGTACGGTCCTGAGAGAACACCTGCCTTACTGTGTGTTATTTGAACAGGAGAGAGAGTTTGGAGCTCATTTTGCCTCGGGCTCAGCTCTTCCAGGAGAGAATGGACAGTCTTCACCAGTGGCTCATTTCAGTCGAGCAAGACCTAGCTGAGCTCCGCTCCGCGGAGAGGGCAATGCTCCATCTACAGGAGGCCACAGAACAAGCTAAGGTGACCGGAAGGCAGCCCCTGACAGTTCAAATACATCTCATATATAGAATATCTTCTTTTTGTCAAAGACTATGTTGTTCCTGTTGACTTCCAGGCAGTGATGGAGGAGATAAAAGCAAAGAGTGCTGACTTAGGAAAACTTCAACAGTGTGGTCATAATCTAATGGAGAAAATCTCAGGTATTTTCTCTCTTTGTGTTCATGAATGACTGGTGCATTTGATTTGGACTTAATAACAATGGTTCTCCGTGTGCTTTTCCATAGAAGAGGAGTCCCAACTGGTACAGGAGAAGACAGACAGTCTGCGGATACGGTACTCAGTGTTGAGCGTAAGCAGCGCTGATGTGCTTCAGAGGCTGGAGCAGGCATTGGAGGCTTCCAGCCGATGCACCTCCAGCCAGGAGGACCTGCACCTCTGGTTGGGCCGCATTGAGAGAGAACTGCTGGGCCCAGCTCAGTCTGGTGATGCCGTTTTGTGTGCTGCTGAAAGGCAGAGGGTATGAGGAGGAGTTCTTTCTCTGCATTACATACATAGAATTGATTTACTATCTATTCATTCTGCAGTTTTGTCTTTACTCTGCACTATTCCGTATGGGTTAATGCTTTGGTAATGTAGATTTCTTGGTTATGCTGGAGTTGCATTTGTGTCACTAGTGATTTCTTTTATATATTTCTGTTATATTGACCAGTTGGAACAAGCAGTTGAGAAGGAACTGGCCTGGTTTACAGCTACATCCCTGGGACTGGAGAACCTGAAAGCAATTAACCTGGACACTGAGATCATTGCTACCCAGCTGTATGAGCAGAAAGTGAGTTTCTTCTGATTCTTCTGAAATGTCTGATTCTTTTTAACTAAAAGGAGGAGCTCCTAAAATTCAGTGGCAAATTGTGGCTGTCCTGTGATATTCTTGAAAGTACTGTACAATGAATTCAAACAAGTACAGCAGTAGTTTTAAAAATAATATTTATTTATTAGCATAATTATTTAATTAGGAGAAGGGGGTCGGGTTACATCCACGTTGAGTGTATGTCAAAAAATGTATCTTTAATCTTTATAAGCTTATCTTTATTTATATGTTATTTTCAATCTATATTAACAATAAAGCTGACATTGACTTACTCTGTCTTTACTTAATCTTTAATCATACATTTATTTAGTTATATTAGAAGGCCATAAAAAAACACAGACACTTCACCAATAATTGACATGTAATGAGCAAGTGTGGCTTTATAACGTGCAGCGTGTGGAAAACCTTTGCTCCAACAGAAAAAGCTGCGTTGGAGAAGAAGGTGTGACTCTGGTCCCCTCGGTCCACCGCTCACATGATCATAAAGAGTTGTCTGTTGTTTAGGCTGTGAATGGAGGGGACACCTTAACTGTTGTTATGCCAGCTGTAATCTTTGTTAGCTGTGTACTGGAGTTAGCTTCACGCGCAGAAGTAGTAGATAAAGCTACAATTGGCTTCTTTTTGTATTTCATAATGTTAATTTATTTTGCAAATTTTGCAAATTTGCCTACATTTGCAGAAGAAATTAACATTTTGCGTGTTTTTATGAGTGCTGCGTGTTGTAGCTGTTATTGTGTGCTAGGCAGATGATGTTACTGTGCTGTTTGTGATATGTTCATTTCATTCACTCACACACATATCTGTGCCCTCATACTGTCAACTGTGAATGTGACTGTGACTTTTTTTGTAGATACTCTCAGTGGAGATTCTGCAGCACAGGTTCAACATAGAGAAAATGGTGAAGATTTCTGAACTACTACAGACGTATGTTGAGGAAGGGGAGATGGAAGGTCTACAGGTACCGATTTTAACACCATCACCTCTCTGATTAATCTAAAGTACCCCAAGTATCCACATATTCAAATGTTTCTTTTTTTTCCCCTCACAGACAAGTCTAGATGTTCTGCAGGAGCAGTGCCAGATAACCACTGGTACAAATTCCCATGTGGTGCTGCAGCTGGAGCATGCTCAGTCCCTCCTGTCCCAGTTCTCAGAAGGCCATGCCGAGGTGTTACCATGGTTACAGGAAACCAAAGTCCTTATGGGGCAGCTTGCCCTCAACACCATCAGTTACGAGGCTTTCAGAGAACAACAGGAGCTTTTACAGGTGCTAAGAATCCTGCCTCTTCACTGCAGGGCATTTCTATTCCCCCCTTCCTGTTTCAACTGCCATGTCTTTGTTTGGGATCTCTCTATTCAGTCTATGGGCAGTTCACCATTAGGTCATCCTTTAAGGGAACAATTTTAGCAGACTTACCCTTTCCAGAAGGATTAGGGTGAAAGAAGTTTTCTTTAATGAAATTGTGTTTAAAAAGTAATGCATGTCTGTGATAACCAAAATCAATTCACCTATATACAACAATATGCATATGTGTAACACAAAGAAACACATTTATGCTAATTTCTGATCTCCCTCTCTCTGTATGCAGGGTCTTAGGGAGTCCATAGCCGAACACAAGCCCCTGATAGCCCGACTGGGCATGCTGGCCAAGCGTCTGTCAGACCTGAATCCTGGCCAGGCTCTGAAGTACTGCCAAAGGGCTGCAGAGGCTGAGGAACAGCACCAGGCTATCAGAGACCGAGTAAGAGAGGCAGCTTCCGTGCTAGAGGAGTCTCTGCCCCGCTACACACAGGTAACATGCACACTTTTGAAACTGCTTCTGATATCTGATTGTTTGAGACACTAAGTCATGGTAAAATACTCAATATACTCCAACATATCACATAAAATTACTGTTATGCTCAGCTTCAAGAGACTTTTAGCTTAAAATGTCAAGAAATAATAGTTTTTATTTTCTTTAATTGATTAAATTAAACTATATTCTATATAAATTCAACTACATTCAATTATGGTCTAAGCGGAGCTGATTTATGCTGGTTTGGTTCTGGTTAATGCACTAAAACCAGTGTTCAAAACACAACATAGGCATTTTGTAGTCGTGGATTTGTAGGTTTAAATGGTCGGTTGTTTTTCTCACTGTATCAATTTCTTAAAATAAATTCTCACAGGAACTTGCAATGGACATTAACAAGGCTTTTTCCTTCTCTGATAAAGTTCCTTATCCTTGAATCAGCAGACAGTTGATTTGGGTGAGGGGGTGCAGGAATATATCTTTTTAAATATGCTATATGGACAAAAGTATTGGACAAAAACCTTCTCATTCATGTTTTTTTATGAAATCAAGTATATTAAAAATAGTTCATTCATTCAGTGAAGTCAGGATGCAGGGTGATCTCCACATCACCTTAACTCCCCAACTCCCCAACTCATCCCAAAAGTATTGAATGGAGCACTATCATTCCAGAGAACACAGTTCCACTCTTTCACAGCTCAATTATGGAGGGCTTTATACAACTTGATGCTGCGCTCAGGGCGCTCAGTAGTCAAAATGCTAGCATTTTCCATCTCTTTTCTTCTGATGTATAAAAATATGAAGGAAAACAATTTTGGAAAAATTGCTTAATGTATATTTGCCATTTAGCCCAGTTCACCCATTCATCTTACTTTAAGGACTCGCTCGGGAGCGCCGTCTACCTTTTTTAGTCATTATTTTGTGTATTGGGGGGAATACGAAGATGCAAAGCTGGCATAATAGTATTGTGCCACCCACTAAACCTGCCGCATGTTAATTCAGGTTATGGTTAGTGGCACTGGCCTCCTACTTTAATTTTTTAGTATAATTTTTTTAGTATAATTCTTAGTATATAGAAAGCCAAGCTTAAGGTGAATTAAGGCTTAAGGTGAAAGTTTTTAGATAGTCACAGCATGATCTTTACACAGTGACCTTACTGTCTCTGCTAAACTGTCTAGCCATTCTGTCTCTCCACTCTGCAGCTGAATGAAAGGATGACTCTGATAGGTGAAAGCCTGGAGCGTCTGCACAGCCACATGCAGGCCACAATGATTCTGCAGGGCCTGAGCCCACGCATCCAGGAGCAGCTGCAGGACAACAAGCACACTCTGGCTGAGCTCTCCAAGCTGGAGCTGAGCCTGAACAGCGTGGCATCTCAGGCTGAAGAGCTACTGGCTAACACACAAGCAGCAGGAGACAGCTCCATCAGCACAGGTGGGCAGTTTCCTGAAGGAGTAAATAATAAGGCACAGTGGTGGTGTCTGGTTTATATATGGCCATTGTATGTCATTGTTTGATGTGCATACATGGCAAACAAATTGATTATGATGTACAA
Source organism: Salminus brasiliensis (assembly GCF_030463535.1). Lineage (NCBI taxonomy): Eukaryota > Metazoa > Chordata > Actinopteri > Characiformes > Bryconidae > Salminus > Salminus brasiliensis. The sequence goes on from NC_132882.1 coordinate 22,720,405, forward strand.
TCAATGCTAATCAAAAAAACATTTGCAGATTCATTTTTACATGATCAATTACACCCTTCGAATTCCTTTGATTTATGTAAACAAGTGGCCTATACTGTGTCTATGTCAAAAAGCACTCAGGGCTGCAACAGTCCTTATAAGGTTAGTGTGAATGGTCAGGATTAAAGTGCTATAGGCTGAATAGGTGGATATATACATATATCATCACAAAAACAATTAATTTAAAATCACAACTTGGTTGCATTGTGTATTTTATTTATATGAACTCTATGGACTAGGGAGTAAACAGTAACATTGGTTTTCCATGGGGGGGGCCTAGATACTATTAGGCAGGTGACCTTATTGTTATGGCTTATCAGTGTAAGCATAACTTTCTATCATTGAAAGTATTTGTGCTGAACGCTGTGTGCGAGCATGGTGTTAGTGTTGTCTGAAGAAGAAGAATTAAGGCCCTGGTGGAAGAAAAATCAGGGTCTATTTACTATTTATGTGGTTGGTGTGGTGCAACAGATAACACCACTACCACACCATGTGGGAGACTGGGGTTCGATTCCCGGTCTGGGTGACTATGCTGCTCTACACCAATAAGGCAAGACTCCTAACACTACATTGGCCCACCTCTGTAATACGAGTAACCTTGTAAGTCGCTCTGGATAAGAGCGTCAGCTAAATGCCATAAATGTAAATGTAATGTAAATTTACTCTCTGAGTGCTTTTGCCTAATCTCTGCTTTTCCTGCAGCCATCCAGGCTCGAGTGGACAGTCTAACTGGCCAGTGGCAGGAGGCTCACAGGCAGGCTCAAGAGAGGGAAAAATGGCTGCTCAACTTGCTGGATCTAGCAATGAGGTTTTGGAGTGATGTAAGCGACATGACTGCTGGGCTGAATGATGCCCAACAGGCTGTTCTGGACCTCAACTCCAGCAGGTCTGACTCTGAGACTATAAGGCAAAGCCTGGAAACCATGCAGGTAATGTGTGTATGAGTGTGAGGTCCTTTCTCCGAATTTTTGCCACGATGCCTTTTTTCCTTTTCTTTTCCTACTTAATCAAAATGATAATGGACCAAATAGTCGATTATGTAAGTAGTCATTAGTTGCAGCCCTAAATATGATTAGAGAGATAAGAGACATTAGTTAAGAAATGGGGAATCATATGGGTGACTTGTTGCTACCAAAAACAGAGCCAAGCTTTGTTTGCCCGCTGACCTACTGCTCTGTCTGCTCAGACACTGAGGGAGGACATAGATGGACTACAAGGAGAACTGGACACGCTTGGAGTTCTGGGTATGGAACTGATGTCTGCTTGTGGGGACACAGACAAGCCAGAGGTCACAAAGAGCTTGGATGAGGTCAGTATTGAAGAGAGGAATTTTTAAACCTTGAAAACCTTTCTTTGTTTTTTGTTTATGATGAAGCATTGTTTTCTTCCTCAGCTGTATTGCACATGGAATAATCTAAGTAAGATCTGGACTGAGTGCCACAGTAAGTTAGAAGAGTCTCTACGGTTGGCACTGAATTATCAGGACACCATGCAGGTAAGTGCCCAGTGTCACATTAGGCTGTCTTTGTTTAACATCTTGAGACCCTGCGTCCTCATATGGGGACATTACATTTTTGCTTCTCTGCACCATGATACTTAATTATGTTACACACACATAAACTTTGACCCTTTGGCCTCATATGAGGACATTGTTATTTACAAAAATGAATCATATGGGTGACTTCCTGTACAAAGACTAAGTTTAGTTTTTATACTTGTTAGGTCCTACTAATCTTAAATAAGAGAAATTAAAAATGCACACCAAGCAAAAGTCAGGGTCTGAGGAGGTTAAAAATAAGCCCAGGTCTTAGTGCACTAGCATTGACTGGAACAGCATTTCCCAGGCACTCATGATCCAAAAGTGCTGTATGATCCAAAAAAGTATTCATTTTTTTCTGAAATTAGAGTGGCCAGAAAAGAACAGATTTATTCAACTATTATATATATTCTCTACACACTGCACAAACTCCAGATAATCATTGATATCATCATCCTGTTGCAGTTTGTCATGCTTGTGGTGTTGTGCATAAACCCCTTGTATCTACTGCTGTTTACTTCATTGTGTTAAAATTAGCTTCTCCTGTAGCTATCACCAATGATGAAGCTCCTACTTCATCATTGGTGATACGAGGATTTGTTCTAACAGTAATAATGTATATTAGCTCCGTATGTATATGAATCTAAAGGCTATCTATAGACAAAATTTAAAGCTGCAGAAGCTATGTCTTAAAAAAAAGCAAATAGTCTGCATAGTAAATAGAGAATACTAATGAATACCTCAGTGTTTTTAAAATTCTGTCCAGTCCTAGAATGCACTATGCATGATTCAGACAAGCTCGGCAGGTAGTTTTTATCTCTTGCATCTTTTAGTGTAGAACATGTCCGCCAAGAGCAGTACTCCACTGCTTTGTTATATTTGCATTAGAAGGGATCTCAGAATGTGATTTTGACATAATGTCTTGTATATAGGCAGCTTAGCTTTTATGTCAACATATAAAATCATCCTCATATTTACTAAGACATAAGCGTACAGAGATTGTCTATTTCTAAACATATTCATGAGCAGATCCAGGTACCATATCAAATTAAGCATTAATTAATTAAGCATTTATAGAAAAAGCATAATTGTGCATTTAATTAGTAAGCTAGTTTTTGTTGGATGTTATTTACCATTCTTGAATGTAGTTGGAGATCACTGACATGTTTGACCATCCTTTTTGCAGGCACTGTTTGAGTGGCTCAAGTCTGCAGAGTTGAAGTCCACTGAAGAGTTTTTAGTGGGTTCTGACCTGGGATCAGTCAGAGAGCAGCTGTGTGACCTGAAGGTCAGACTCGATGCCCTGGAACCAGTATACAAAAGAAACCTTCAAAATCCCTGGTTGGTTCTTTTAACTTCTTAATACTCATTGTTTTCTCTGTTCCCTTAGGGGTTCAAGCGGGAGCTCTACCAGAAGAAGATTGAAATTGAGAGTCTGAATCATCGCTTTGTGTGTCACCTCTCTCCTGGCTCTGAGCGGCCGGGATCAGTCTCACCGCTGTGTGACTTCCGGCAGCGCTGGGACAGCCTGGAGTCAGAAACTGTCAACAGACAGGTATGACCCGGTCACAGCAACAGGAGTGACTTTTAGTTTCACCAGAGACAGAGAGTCACAGAGAGTAGCCTTCTAAAAGCTGTAGCCAAATTAATTCTTTTAATCTCTCTTTGCCTATTCAGCACCATGGTACTCTTGATGACCAGTTACGACAGTGCACTGTCTGGTTCTAATTATATGTTTTGAAAACATGAAAAAGCACTAAAATTGTATGCATGAACATTTAATTTCGTCTAATGAAAGTGTCATATTCTACTGGCTAATAATTGGCATTTTAAATTAAATTAGATTCATTTAAATTAGATGAAATTAGAAACAGATTTATCATTTTGAGTGGTGTAATGGTCCCACTTTTAAAAATAAAGATGCTTCCCTAAAGATGTGAGTGTAAAGATATTTAAATTGGTAAACATTAATATCAAGACCTTTTGAAGGCCCCCCTCCCCACACACACACATATTAGCAAACATTGCCTCCTTTATTTTTAAGAGCATGGGTTGGGTAGATTCTTGTCCGTACTAAATTAAATGTTTCTCCATGGTGTCATTAATGTACATATGTGTTTTGAGCAGCACCAGCTGGAGTGTGCATTGCTGGGCCTTGGACAGTTCCAGAACAATCTTGATGAGCTACATGCCTGGCTCTCCCATACTGCTGAACTGTTAGAGGTGTCTAGGCCAATCAGCATTGACCTGCAGACCTGTGAAATAGAGCTGGCCAAGCACAAGGTACATAAACAGACTGACAGACCTGCATTATTAGTGAAGCTGATGAGCTAATTTGAAATATATGTTGTTACCACAGTATTACAGTATTTACAGGGAGAAGACTAGCTGAATGCTCCCTGACTTGCTCGTGTGTGTTTGTGTGCAGGTGCTGCGTAATGACGTGATGTCCCACGTCCACACTGTGGAGTCTCTGAACCAGGCTGGCAGGGAGCTGCTGGAGACGGGGGGAGGAGACAGTCCTCACGGGCTCCAGCCTTGTCTGGAGCAGCTGAACGAGCACTGGGAGTTTGTCCGCTGTGAGACAGAGCGCAGGCAGCTGGAGCTGGAGAATAACCTCAGTCAGGTGGTTGCAAGCACCAACAGACCTCCCACGTTGCACACTCTTATAGTGATAACTGAAGCAGGGCTTGATTCCAATTTAGTGACAGAACACATTAAAAAGGCTGACTGTATTTCATACACCACTACAGAATATACAGTGTATATATATATATATATATATATATATATATATATATATATATATATATATATATATACAGTAGCACAGTCACAATGGTTGTTTTGAAGTGTTTGTGAGATTTAGATTGATAAAGATCAGTTTGTTTTAATGATAAACTTTTTTTAACCTTGATTTCTGAAGAAATGATCAATGAGCAGGTGTCCCAATACTTGTTTAAAATTATTTGTTTCTTTATTTTTTCACTTTTTTTCATTAAAGTGTATCTTTGTTTAGAGTGATTTTTGCCCATAGATGCAAACATCAGAAGAGTGACTTGTGACTTGTTGCACAGGGTTCTTCAATGGATCATGTTTTAAATCCAATGTTGATTATTCTCCCATAGGTTCAGGACGTAACCATGGAGATCCAAGATCTGCTGCAGTGGCTGGAGCACACAGACCTGAGGTTGTCCTCCAGTAAGACTGTGTGGGGAATGCCCGATTCCTCCAGTGAAAGGCTTAGTGCTCATCTGGTAATGCTACAGGCAGTTAAAATAAATTCTACATACTTTTGGACTCAACTCTGTAATTACTACATATATATATATATATATATATATATATATATATATATATATATATATGTGTGTGTGTGTGTGTGTGTGTGTGTGTGTGTGTGTGTGTCTATAAATAAATACACAGTATGTTGGTCTGAACTTAATAATCTTAAATATTTATGAAACGAATGGTTAATAAAAGCTGTTCTTCTCTGTATCTGGTGTTGCAGGAGCTGTGTAATGAGATGGATTCCAAGCAGCATGCATATACCAGTGTGCGCAATGCTGTTCACAGGATGCTAGAGGGCAGCAACGTGGCCCGTGGCTCCAGCACTGAACACAGCTTGTGCATTCTGGAGCAGAAGTGGAGCGCTGTCTATGCAAAAATGCAGGACCGCAAGGTGAGGAGACTTTTAGTCTATGACCAGTATTGTATGTTACCATATACTGAAGTCCTGGAAAATGTTTTTCTACAAAGAGAGGGAATCATTAGAGTAGTAATATACAAATGGCAAGCACTTTGGGCCACTGTACAGGGTATTATGATGATTGATTTGAACATTACCTGAAGCTGCTGGCTCGTATCTGCATGTTTTTATACATTGCACTGCTGGCATATGATTGGCTGATGGGATAATTGCATGAATGAGGAGGTGTGCAGGTGTTCCTTATGTGGTTCTCTGTGAGTGTCAGTAGTTTATAATGCTAAATATATTGTTTCTATAATACTTCACTTCCCTTTGAGATAAATAAGTGTCCTTATAGCAAGTTATTATAAATGAAAAAAATGCTAGCTATATTAATTAAGGGCTGATATGTTAATTATGTCGTGTTTCGGACGCCGACAGGGATGATGCAGACACGCATGCAAATTAATGGTTTATTAAAAGAAAGATACAAAACAAAAGTAGAAGATAAGCAAAACAAGCATCGGAACAACATGCAAGGATAGCAAGACAGTCCAAACATGAAGGCTTAGACACATAAAATGCATGTACTCACACACAACAACCAACCAAGAACCAAGGATTATATATACACAGAGGCAAGCACGAAACACCTGGGGAAAATAACGAGAGGGCAGGGCTACAAAGGAGGCACAGGTGGGAACATGTGCAACAAACACAGAGGCCAGGAAGGGGAAACACAAGGGCAAGACAGAGACACACAAACGTTACAAATGATTGTGTGCTATAGACATGTACTCACTTCTCTTTACACACATGCTCCTAATCACTAGGCTAAGTTGACAGAAGGACTTGGTCTGGCTAAGGAGTTTAACAGTAATGTCCAAGATCTGCTGACCAAAATGGCAAAATGTGATGAAACCATCAGTGCCCTGCCTGGTCCCAGCTTTATCTTAGACACCATCAGCAACCAGCTTCAGGAACACAGGGTAAGTCTGTGTCTGTGTGTCTGCATGCTTTCTTTATTCAGCATACTTCTGTGTTTTTGATCATTGCAAATATTTCCTATCCTAAACTTTTTCCTTTCTGCCACGGCAGGTGCTGGTGAGTGAGGTCCATTCTTATGGCGAAAAGAAGACATGTGTAGAAGGTGCTGCCTCTCAGCTCTCGGAGCACAGCAGAAAAGAAGACTGCGATGTGGTGCAGAACCTGGTGATTACCGTGCAAGATCGCTACAGGAAGCTCTATCAGCATACCTTGGAGAGGGGCAAGGCCTTGGACGACGTAAAGAGACAAGTTAAAATGGTGGGTTAACTTTACAGTGGCGTGGCTTAATATGAACGAGGTCGTACACTGTCGATGTGAAATCTGTTTAAAGTACCTATGAATTAGGAGCAGGTATCTTAAAGCCTGAAATGAGTTTGTTGTAATATCCCATGCAGTTCAGTGAATCTTGGCACCTGCTGATAGACTGGATGAGTGAGGTGGAGCAAACGCTGGACACACATAAAGAAATCGCTGTGTCGCATGAGGAGATCAAACAGCAGCTCACAGAGCAAAAGGTAACACGCAAAGGTCCAAACGTCATTTCTGGAGCATTTCTATTGGTCCATTCATCTTTAAGATTGACACAATGTTAAGAACGACTGTCAGAGGTGGAAAATGGCAAGGTTTTTGTACGTCAGCAAAAATGGACCAGCACTGCTTTTTTTTATCTAAATTTAAGTTACTAATACAAATATGCAGTAGGTAAACAATATTCAGAGTAAAGGTTTGTATTGTCATGTCTGCAGGAATTCCAGAAACTCTTCCGCTCAAAGAGGCCCATGTATGAGGCCTGCCAAAAGAGCGGTCGCTCCCTTTTAGAAAAAGCTCAGAATCCTTCAGACACTCAGCATCTTGAGAACATGGTGTCTGAACTCAGAGACTCATGGGACACCATCAGTGGGAAGTCTATGGAGCGGTAAGTATTACTACCAATCAGTGATCATCTCCATCAGCAAATCTTACTGATGCAATTTTGTGCTGTAGAATAACGCTTTCGCTTCTTTAGGCAACATAAGCTGGAGGAGGCACTGCTGTTCTCAGGCAGATTCACTGATGCGCTGCAGGCACTCAATGACTGGCTATACAGAGCGGAGCCACAGCTTGCTGAAGATGTTCCTGTTGGTGGCGAGAAGGACCTAGTAAATAATTTGATTGATAAGCACAAGGTATTTTCTTCTGATTGTTTACGAGCAATATTTCAGAGGTTTTGGCCACTGTTTTAAACCTCACCACTTTTACACTCTTTATGTTTGTGTTCTAGGTATTCCAGAAGGAACTGGGGAAACGTGCCGGCTGTATCCGCACCCTAAAACGCTCTGTGAGGGACCTGACCCGTGGCAGCACTGCTGATGCCCACTGGCTGCAGGAGCAGATGGACGAGCTGGAGGTCCGCTGGGAGGCTGTGTGTAAACTCTCTGTGTCCAAACAGGCCAGACTAGAGGCAGCACTACAGCAGGTACTTGTGTTTCAGAACAGAAATATGTGTTTATTGAGAAGGCAGTTGGGCGACTGGTCAAAGAGCAGATAAATATATGCAGCAAAATATGAAAGATAAAAATACATCCTAATTTAGTACTTAATGAGTATGAGAGGGTTGAACAGTAAGATATTTTAGATCTTCTATGTCTAAATTGACTGATCTGAATCTCTTCAGGCAGAGGAGTTTGATGGAATGGTTCACTCATTCCTCGATCGTCTTGCAGACGTTGAGCGCGTTCTGAAATACGGGATACTCCCTGAGGACGAGGAGGCCCTGCTGGCCTTTCGCACACAGCACCAGGTATGGGGGTGTGGCTTCTTCAGTTTTTTTTTTCCAGGACTACATGTGTGAACTGTTTAGACTAATATATGTATGCTTCATTTGAACAGGAGTCAATGAGTTCCTTGAGTGAACAGCAGGCACAGCTGGAATCCATACAGTCTCTAGGAGAAAAGATTCTGTCCTCCTGCCACCCTGACTCTGTTATCACTATAAAGTCCTGGATTAGTGTCACAAAGACTCGCTATGAGGAGGTGCGTGCACATGCAAACAGTCCATTCCACCATCATCCTTTCTATTCTAGATATTGTTGCTGATATTAGAAAATCCTTTACCTTTAAGAATGCTTAAAAGATGGTATAGGGGAAAAAAGATTGTTTTAACATTCATTCATATTCCAAGTAATTTTAGACCATTCATTTTGGAACATTTGTCATAAAATGTTCCCAAAATATAAAGGATTTTGTAGATAGTGTTTAACAATTACAGTTAGAACAGAAAATACCTTCTTAACTTTTAAAGAAAATAAAGGTGAAGAGATTTTATTTTTGGATCTTTTCTGTTGGTTAATTCATCATAAACTTGACACAATGAAAAGAACAACTGCCACATTGACGTTGTGTCAAAGAGCGAAAAACAAACACGTTTTCAGAGTATATAAAATATTATGTGCCTTAGGTTCAGACTTGGGCACAGCAGCAAGCCGAGCGGATCCAGACCGCGCTCTCTGCTCTGGAGACTGAAAGGGAGGAGGTACAGCGACTCCTGGACTGGATCTCATCTGCTCAAGAGTCTCTGAACATCAGGGAGCAGGAAGGCCTGCCTGATGACATAGAAGAGACAGCAGAATTAATCATCCAGCACACTGTACGTACTGTACATACTTACTTACTCAACATCAATTCAAATTCATGCTGTTTGTTTCTGCAAATGAAAGCAATTATTGAATGCAATTACTGAATGCAGTGCACCACTCCACTTTGTAGGTATTTATGGACGAGTTGAAGAGAAAAGTGCCTGAGGTTGAAAGTGCAACAAAATCCTGCAAACAGAAGCTGACTCCTAAGCGACAGGTGTCTCCTAGTCATAGGACTCCTAGCAGTAAGTGCAGTCTGGCAAATTCAAAAAGCTCACTCTTAAATTCTGATTCTGCATAATCTATGACTATGTCTGATTCTGGGGCTGTGTTGTGTGTAGAAAGGAGAGGCCAACTGAAACCCCAGACCTCAATCCCACTGCCACTGGAGAGACTGGACCCGCACACCCCTCAGCTCTGTCAACTGGTCAGCCAGTGGCAGAAACTCTGGCTCTTGGCTCACAACAGACAGAAAAAATTGGACGAGCACCAACAGAGACTCAGAGAGGTCAGTACTCTCAGTGTGCCTGTGTTTTAGCAGGGTTATATCAACTGTATCCTACACTCTTGCTGGTGTACAGTTGGAGACTGCTTCTGACTGCTGTTATGCACAATTTGCGTTAGTTATTTGTGTATAGTGGACCTAACATTGGGCTATACATAAAGGGTTTGGGGCAGAAATCACTAATGCTAGAGATGTTACAAGTGCCACCAGACTCTATTTCATACCATTACTAACAATTGAATTCCACTCTGTTTACTTAATGAACCACAACTACCTTAAACACCAGCAATATTAAGTAGCGTTTTACCTAAATGCTTACTGTTTTTAACAACTCAACTCCTTGCAGGCCAAAGACACAAAAAAAGAATGCCTGGTTTATCTTCATAACGAATTATTTGGTTGGAGATATGAACACTACGTATAGTACACGATACTTTTGCACATCTTCTAATGTGACAATTTGTCACACTGTGCATTGTACAGCTCTGTTCTTAAGATAGACTTTGTAAATGTGTCCAATAGAACTTTATCACAGTCACTGGGTCATCACGTCTGGCTCTGAATAGTAGTGTTGTCCAACTTCCTGCACCATTTAACAGAGCACTCAACACAGCCAACAGCAAGGCAGTTAACAAGTGTGGACGTTTCTCCAACATGGATGAAAGGCTTGTCTGTCTTGGCCAAATTGTGTCACATAAAAGTTCAAAACCTTTGTGTGAATCTGCACGTCTGCCGCAGCATGCTGTTTACCAGTGCACCAGGCTCAGCGGTTAACGCTTCCGAGATGGCTGACCATGTCAGAGTCAGATCTGCTAGAAATCCACCAACCACAGTTCAATCACAGTTGATAATATCCAAGTACGACGTTGGAAACCGCATTCCAACTTCTTGTGGTCAGGTTGTTTGGATCAGTTTTGTTAATAAATCAGTAATTTATCAAAAGAACAGTCCCTGGCATTCTCACACTTTTTCTGCTCCTTCAGTTGTATTGATTTCAGAGCTACTAGGGATTACAAATGTATGTAAGTTTTTAATACGTCCACTGCACCACTCACTACAACAAAACCCCAAACATGGCACTTCATTTTCATCAACACAATAAATACACATTACTGACAAACACAGATTAATTACAATTGAACCAGAAACCATTTAACGCAATTATTTCTGAATTAATAAATGCGGAAGTGTTATAATTGCCTATGAAGGGTGGTGAAGGTATATACACTGCTTATGTTTACTATTTTCTGATACTGATTTGATTATATAATATGTATGTTTTGTGTTCATTCACAGTTGGAAGAGTTTGCCAACTTTGACTTCAACCTCTGGCGCAAGAGGTACATGCAGTGGATAAGTCACCTAAAGTCTCGGATTTTAGATGTATTTCGAGGCATTGATCGAGATCATGATGGTAGGATCACGCAAAAGGAGTTCATCGACAGTGTTCTGGCTTCAAGTGAGCATTACTCTAACATCAGTTATCTATTTATGTGTATTAATATCTAGATAATACTTCTTGTATGGTATGTTTAACGTTTCTCCCTGATGTTTGCTTACGAGTAGAATTCCCAACCAATTCTTTGGAAATGACAGCTGTTGCAAACATCTTTGATGTAAATGGCGACGGATTCATTGACTACTATGAGTTTGTGAGTGCGCTTCACCCAAGCCGAGATCCCTACAGAAGAACAATAGATGCAGACCAAATCAATGAGGAGGTAGTGTTTTGTTTCCATGTTCGCATGTTGTGTTCATCCTGTAGGAAGAGCTGTAGGTCATGCAGTTTCTAACAGATATTAAACAACTTTCTAGGTAAGCCGGCAAGTTTCCCAGTGCAACTGCCCGAAGAGGTTTCAGGTGGAGCAGATTAGCGCCAACCGTTACAGGGTAAGAGTAAAGTCATATCTGCTGTAATCCCAAAATATTACAGACTTTAAACTGCTATGCGCTGACATGGTGATTTTGTCTGCAGTTCGGAGACTCTCAGCAGTTGCGAATGGTGCGTATTCTACGAAGCACGCTCATGGTACGCGTTGGTGGTGGATGGACAGCCTTGGACGAATTTCTGGTCAAGAATGACCCTTGCAGAGGTAAATAAAGCATTTTACTATTCTGCCTTCAAACTATGAGCTTTGTGCATTTCCAGATAATAAATATACCATTGCACCCCTCTAAGTGAAAGGTCGGACCAACCTAAAGATAAAGGAGAAGTATCTGTCGCCTGAGTCATTCGAGGCATCTGGTCGCAGAGGGAGCGCAAAGGGGTTGGCAGTGAGCAGGTCAAACTCCAGCCTGAGTTTATACAGCAGTGCCTCAGCTCCTAGTAGTCCCTTAACTCGTAAGGTCAGTCTCACTATCATGTTGGCTAAAATAACTTTGAGTGTAACAGTGTAAGCAGGGGTCACATACACAAATCTGTGTGCTATTCTTCAACCTTCTGTCTGTCAGTATTTCAGTCTTTGCTTAATGTTTTGGTCCTGGGCAGGCACTGTTACGCAGAAGTTTCTCTGGAGATCGGTGCATTCGACCCAGGAGCTCCATAGCTGCATTAGGGACCGACCAGTTCTCCACAGCAGGAGATGATGACTCTCCCTCACCCACAGGTTTGTTAGCTTTGTGAAATCTCAAGACTTCCTGAAAGGCAGTTCTGGTTTTGAACCCAAAGCTGCCCATTATGTTGTTTGCCAATTAGTTCATAAATAACTTGATTAAATTTGGAAGATGTAAAAATTGTGAAATTTCATTGATATTATTATTGATAGTAAATGCATAATAAATGATGAATTATGATTTATTGACTATTGTATTTTACCATATTGTGTTTTACTGCTGTTTATAAAAGCTGTAAGCTACAAGAGGGAATGATACAGAGATAGTTGACCCAGTTAAGTGGACTTTTATAGATTTTAATGGGACTTCAATTTCTGTCATACCTAATGACATCTTCTCATTACATTTCAGAAGAAGCTGAGAGAGCTCCTACATGACCCGTCCCTCTGCTTCCACCATGGGAAAGCAACAGGACTCAGGATCCTAACTGCACTGGGAACCAGAAAGAGGAACAGGCCAAAAAAAGGGCAAACAGTCTGGATAGGAATACCCCACAGATCTGTCCCACACCCACCCTGGATGCTGGGCTTCATGTTGTTCCTCCAAGTGCTGTGTAGTTCACATGAGGTTAATGTAACTGGTGGTTAGAGGTGTTTGTGGGAATTTGATCCACTTGAATTAGAAATTATGCAACTTTATTGCTCATCACAACACACCATTAGCTTCTAATTTTAGATACATTACGTCTCTCTCTCTCTCTTTTTCACAAAATGTGCATATTACCCCCCCCCCCCCCCCACTCTCTCTCTCTCTCTGTTATGAGAGATGACATGTTCAAATGTTCTGCATGGGTATGAACTGCATGATGCCTCCAGTGAAATCCCAAATAGCTTTTCTAATGCTTTGTGCAAGACATTGTGTGCACTGAGGTCCTAATTTTCTTCGTGGGCTTGGTGTGAGGTTTGAAGTATGGACTGCAAGTATGGACATTGATGCCTTTACTATGGCTTTACTGAGTGGGCTGTCTAAGCTCACTCTCTCACACATGCACACCACTGTTCCGATTCATAGTTAGGTAAGAGGTGCCCTGCAGATAGTGATGCAAACCAAAACAAACAGACCTCGTTCGACTGCCTTAAGGCTTGAATGTCTTCTGTATTATGTGTTGTGTACTCTTGAAAAACACTGCTTTTATGCCTCATTTGTATTGATATCTGTGGTTGTAGAATTTCCTCAGGTTTGGTGAGCCAGACTATTTAAGATATTTTCCACAATTGACCGCTAACATGGCCCTCATACAAAGGTACACTGCAGTTCCAACCCATTGAGCATGTAACTGATCACACACTGTAATCAGATCTAATGTAATCAATATAATGGTTTTGTTTTTTGTCTCTAGCTGTGCTAAGGTTTTATTAGTGTAATTATTTTTCAGCTTAAATCGACACAGGTTTTTTTGAATAATTATTTGATTTTGAACAATCAAGTCTACTCTATCTATAAGTGTCTCCCTAAGAGGATATGAAAGTGTAGGTCTCCATGAGATTAGCATGATATGAATTGTCCAGCACTCTGATTTCTGTCTTTATTTGAGCCAAAAGAAAGCAAGTACATTTGAACTGCTTTTGCTTTGTGTCCTGCTCAGGGCCGCATCTTTTGTCTTCATTTTCTGCCTTAAATACTCTTCTGAATGTTGGGTTTTAGCACTACTATGTGAAGGTGTGCTGGCTGCAGCATTTAATTCATGTAACATATCACATATGTCTTTTCTGTCAATATGTGATGTTAAGACTGTAAGACTAAAAGCATTTGATGTGTGTGACAGTAATCTATTAGCAGAGGTAATAAAGGGTATGACAACGACTATCTACACAAAAATTATGTTTACACATAAAGCAGTTTTTCCTAGCGCTGTATGTTCATCCATGCCATCCGGTATCTGACTGCAAACTCTGTAAAACACTAAAAAGAGTTTTTCCTGCCTATGCAGCTTCCTAGTGGCATCAAACAAAGCCTTGCATGTATTCACCACAGATTACTTTTAAGTCATTGTAGAGGATTGTCACTAATACGTCTCTTGTAAAATAAATCTTTTTACAGAATGTTGTCTATAATGTGAAACTATTTTCTATGTGGGTTTTTTGTGAATAGTGTCTAGAAAGCTATTCTCCTGATCTGCCAGTCTATTATGTGTACCACATACCCACATAACATCATGTTCAGACATTTGTGTGGCGTCTGCTGTTTTTAACATCTGGTCTGACGATAGAAACATGGAGTCATGAATATGAAAAACCTTACTAGACCCAGAATATAATAACATCATCCTATTACACATAGAAAAACATGCAAATCCTAGCAGAAGAGTTGATAGTTTCAAGAAATTTAGATAAAGGGAAGGGCCATCTTCCAAAAACAGATCATATAAAAAACACTTGAGCCAGACTGTGCTGCTTTGTTACTATGTCCTTCATGGTAAAGGCAAAACTCCCTGAAGAAATGCCTTAAGTACAGAAATGACTCGAAATCATATCTAATCATGTATCATATATATGCATTTTCTACATATATCCAATTCAGTGGACAGATCAGACAGAATTACTACACAACGTACTATATTGGACAAACCGCATGCTTTTATTTCTTTTCGGTGCCACAACATACTAGCTAAGTGCAGAAAAGACTGCTCAGATATTTCAGTTATTTTGTATAGCTTAAAGCCCATGCTTTAATGGTTGATACTTGGATTGTTATACAAAAAGACTTTTGTTAATTTTAATAAAATTATTTAAAACACACAAAAAAGCAATACATTTTAATCAACAGTAAGTGTTAAATAAAATGGTAGATGCAGGTACTCTCTGTGGTCTTTTTATTTTAAAATTGAGATTTTATAGTACACTGCGAAAAGTGCCTCTTATGCGATTTGCTAGCTACCTAGCTAGCACCTTTGACGATTACTACATAGAGTTACCTTATTAAAAGGCTAGAGGAGTGGAAAATGCCCCCCTATTTACTACTAAAATGCATAAATTCTTAAGTTTCTAAAAGAAACTTTATATGTTATTATATGTCCCATTGTACAAGTCATGTATTTACAATTGACCCGCTGATTTTCAAAGTTTGGACAGTTTCTTGAATATGACCAGGAACACTTGGGCCTACTGGGCCTACAGCCTAAAGAAAATCACTAAGAAAGTAACTTCACCAAATATTCTTAATGTCCCTAGAGCTGAAAAGTGCTGAGAGCACAGATACACAATCTGCATTCAGAGAAAATGAGTGAGGAAAGCATTGTGCTTTGTTATTTTGGGTAGCATTGGGTAGACCTTGGGTGCCACTTGTGGAAAAACACATGAACACTGAAAATGGACTGTGGCCAAATTGGCATCAGAAAAGTACATCATCTCAGAGTTTAGGAGCACAGATTCCTCTCTCCCTGTGAAACCAGTCAAAACAAAATATAATAAGTGGCCATGAAGTTGTGACTTACGCAGCCTGAAAAGGTTCTTTAAAAAGTCACTGGCCATTAGCTTTAGACTTTTGTGTGAGGCAGGGCTTTTGTTGTTGTTGTTTGTAAAAGATTACAGACTAACAAAAAACATTCATGGCTAAAACCCAAGGCCAAGCAGTCGGTCCAGTGAAAAGCTTTTACACCAACATAAAGTACCCTGAGAGGAGGATTTTTGCCAACAACTAGAACATTAGTGGAAGCTAAAGGAGAATATCCATAGGTCTAACACCATTACTTTGCACCCCAGTGATTAGGAATTTGCAGAGAACAAAAGGCACCCCAGCCCTGCCTCACAGAAATCACAAGCTCCAGTCTAAAGCTGTCTGACAGTTGGTTTAGTTAAGCGTACCCACCTGCCTATTCAGCAATGAGCCCCCTGTTCTCTTCCCCATTCCTGACCAGGTACCAGCCTTTCCTCTGAGATCTGCCAGTCACACCAAATCACGGTAGCAGCCACCAAATCCGGACCCCCGCCTCTTGTTATCATGCTGTGCCTGACCAAGGCCATGTTGATAGTGGAGACTCAGAACAGCACAGACTGGACCTGACGCTTTGAGGCGCATTAAGCAGCGGACCTTTCAGAACAGGTGAGAGAGAGACTTTACATTACTACAGATTTTTCATGCATTAAAACAAAGGCACCTTACATGACTGTACAACTTACAGGACTGGAACCAGTTTTTTAAGGCATGATTTTTTTAGAGACCTTTAGTGGCTGTAAAGGCTTGAGGCTAAACATGAACTTGATTATTTAATAATACAATATTGATGTAAATTGGGTGTAAGTGGTGTTGGGGACTTGGGTCTTTCCTAAGATCAGCTTTAATGTCTTTGAGGATTCAATTTCATAACACCTTTAAACCTGTTTCCATTACTGTGTTGCTTCTGCAGTAACTAGCAGTGGTTCTTTATGATGTGTATTAAAGTATATAAAAGTAATAGTTATTGATAAATGTAAGATATGGATGTATACTACAGGTTTCAGTTCTGGTGCTTTGCCTTCTCTTAACCTGCATGACCTCTTATTATATAATGCAGAATACTTGGGATTTGGTGCAGTTGGGTCAAATACCACCTCTAGGCAGTGCCCAGTTATATAATCCTTAACCACGTCACATTTATTAAATTAACCGTGTTGAATCTTAACCTGCTTAAACAACAAATACTCAACAATATTTCTCTATTTCACTTTTAAAAGGGTACTGGATAAAAAAAATAATTAATTAATACCCCATAATCTTAGATCTCTCTTAGAGATGTTGGAGTTTAACTGGTTACAGTAAAAGACTATTTCACCTGCAGGCTCAAAGACTTGTCTTTAATACTATGGAATATTCTGAGTATTAAAAACACTAAGAATTACTAGGGTAGTTGTAATGGCATTGACTAAAAGTATTACACTTCAATAATAAGGTCAGTTTTGGCCTTGTGCAACAGAGCTTACAGCATTCTTCGTTTCAGCAGTGTTGTTTATTTCCTGTACTGCTGACCCTGGTGAAGTATAAAGATTTAGCATTCACAGGCATGTTTGTACAGGACAAGAATTAGTAAGTTAGAGAGTTAGAGAGTAGAATAGACCAGTATACTAACACTTTAATGAAAGCCATAGGTGCCTGTAACAACCAAGACATTTTAACCTAGCTAGAGAGACTTTATTTTAGGCATAAGGGGTCAAAAGACAGAGCAGCGTCCTTGTTATCTTACTGTCCCTGTTGTTATGCTATGAGAGCAGGCGAATGACAGAATTCAGAGGATTATGACTGAAAACAAGGCTTATTATAAAAATGCAGGCTTATTATTAATATTTATTATTATTATTTATTTATTTATTTAATAATATTTATTATTATTACTACTATGAAACTACTATATGTAATGTAGTTGTGTCGAGTTATGTAGTTATAAGAGCAATGAACCAAGATTTGGGAACAAATACAGTTTTATCTGTAAATAATATTGCTTTTATTATTAATATTGTATATATACTGCTAATTGATCTACTTTCTGTAACTGAGTGTCTTGCTATCCCTTTGCTGCTGTGACACTGTGAATTTCCCACTGTTGAACTAATAAAAGACGATCTTATCTTATCATACTGACACTCTGCTTTATGTTATAGACAAGACCTTACTGTACAAGATATCTATTAGGGGGCAGTGGTGGCTCAGCGGTTAGAGCGCCGGGCTATCGATAACAGGGTTGTGGGTTCAATTCCCAGGCTTGGCAAGCTGCCACTGTTGGGCCCTAGAGCAAGGTACTTTACCCTCTCTGAGTTGGCTGCCCACCGCTCTGTGTGTGTGTATATATATATATACACACACACTGCCCCTAGTTCACTAGTGTGTGTGTGTGTTCACTACCACAGATGGGTTAAATGCGGAGGACACATTTCGCTGTACAGTGACAAATTTACCTTTTTTCTTTTTATTAAAATTGTTGTGAAAAAATTAAAAATAAATTTAAACTGTTGTGTGTCAAAAAATTATTTACCTAAAATAGTCTAACAGCCAAGATCTGTTTGGTGTCTAAATTTAGCTTTTTTGGATTTGTAGAGCAGTCCCAAGGCTAATTTCAGAGCCTGTGTCACCTAAATATATACCTGCTTATAATATTTTACACAATAAAGAAAAAAACTAAAGACACCAAACGTTACTTGACTATGTGATTATGTTTGGGGTGCTAATTTTTTCTTTTTTACCCCTTTCTTCAAAAAGCAAAGCAGTAGTGTTTCTTCCTGGTTCTTCAAGGTTGAGTAGGAGTGGGAGGGGAGGGGTGGGGCACGAGTGTCTACGTCATCAGTCCTCCTCCTCTCCCTGCTTCGTCACAGCTGCCGGGTTGAGCACATGGCCGTGTCTTTGAATTAGGTTAGAGGTTTAGTGTGCCATACAGGAAGCTTGCGCCTGCGTACTTTCTCCGCCATCAGGTGGACAGAGAGAGAGAACGAGCAGAACAGTGTGGGAGGAGAAAAGGGCTCACACACACACACACACACACACACACTAGCTGACGTAACCAGACTCACACACTTTTCACAATGTAAATCGGCAGTAGTCAGTTGGCAGCACCAACACGAGGTAGGTTGTGTAGGTCTGTGTTTGGGTGTGTGTGTGTGTGTGTGTGTGTGTGTGTGTGATGTGGGTGTGTTTTATTCCCAAACTATCAAGGGTCTTTCAAGGACACTAGGTAAAAGGAGGCAGACTGGACTATGATCATGAGAATTCTACTTTTACATAATCTGATAGCATGGTGGGGAATAAGTGTGAATAAAGGCTTGGAGGAAGTGGAAGAGAAGGAAGTGGCTATGGACATTTATCTGAAATGGAGGTTGCTTCCTGAATCATTAATGTAGCTTTTCACGTATGATGAACAAATGATTAGCCTCTGGGTGGTCAGGTTTAGAGCAGTTGGTTAGTAAGGGAAAGGTCACATAACCTCCCGACTGACTACCTCTGCAACCTGCAATTCATTATATGACCACTGTAAAATGTCTGTACATGGAAATCCTCTAAGCTTGGTCAAGGCTTTTGGCTCTAGTTCTACAGAATATGAGCAGTACTCAATAATACTCAGTACTTTTTCAGTATTGCAGTTTGGTAGATGTAATACTCAGACTTTCAGTACGTTCAGTTGAACCGTATTTTGCTGGCATTTGAAAAGTTTCACTTTGATTAAACAGAGACTGAATTGTAAAAAAAAAAAATAAATAATAATTACGCTTTAGACCATTAATTTAATAATTTTCTGTAAGGATGTCCTGATCAGGTTATTTTGCCCCCTGATGTGATCTGAGTCTCTAAATGCTGAGTATCAGCCGATATCTATCCGATCTTTGTGTTTATATAAATAATACAGCCACACGTTTAGATAAGATATGCTGCTGACTAAAACTGACATAAATTACTTTATTTTTAGTTTGAATTTCTATAATGAGACATTCTGGAATGATTTTTTTTTACTTGTAGTTAATGTACTTTTCTTAAATTATTGTTTTATAGTATGTTTAAAATCGTATAATCCAGTCTGACTCACCTCCCTGACCATTCAGCTCCCAGCTCCTTTGAAACACTGCAGACAAGTTACTTTGTGTGTGTATGCAGATATCATATCTGTTGTTGGTTGTTGACGACTGTCAAATTTGAGAGTTAAAATTTCATTGTGTTTCATGTTCTACTATAAAGTAGTCCTTACTGCTGCCGCCTGGGAATAATGTCTGTAAACAGAGGTCACCAAATGGCACGCCGGACGTTGTGGTTGAGACTGAACTGGATTGGAATTTAAAAAGCTGATCCATTAAAATATGCCTAGATCAGCCCATCCCTAGTTTTCTGTGATCAACCATTTTCTGTGATTTTGCCATAGTATCGTGCCATTGTGCACTTGGCAAAGCATTGAAATCGGAACCCTAGATCAAATTGAGTTGTGCATTTAAAATATGTAGTTTCTGCAGAATGCAGTTCCTTAAAGAGCACACGTAAATGTTCTTGCCCCAGCAAGAATCAAATATTTTACAGACATTGATTTCACTACTTATGGACAATAAGAAAATATCAAAAATCATGTTTCTTTAAATGACCGTTTCATCCTGCACCTGCAGCTCTGTTTTGGAAGAATATGGCTAACGTCTCTTCTCAATTTTATGGCATGTCGTAATTCAATAACAAGATAATTTGTTTCTCCTTTCGTTTTTAAGGTTACTGTCAAAGTTACTGTCAACTACTCTGAAAGTCCTCTGTTTGTGTTTCAGGTGGGAAAAAAACTGTGTTCGTGTTTCAGATGACCTTCTGTGCTCTTTGTTGGATAATCAGAATCTAAAAAAAAAGAATCTCCTCATCATGGCGTTATTGACACATGTATTAGCCTGCCTCTTTGGCATCGGTTCATGGGTTGCTATCAATGGTATGTGGGTGGAACTCCCACTAATTGTACCTGGGATTCCTGAGGGCTGGTACCTGCCCTCCTACCTCACTGTGATCATCCAGTTGGCCAACATCGGCCCACTATTCATCACACTCATGCACCGCTTCAAACCTGGAGCTCTGGACGAGCGGCCTGTCATCTACACTATCGTAGTGGTGGGAGTGGTTGCCACGTTCCTCCTGGCTTTTCTCTGGAAGCACACAATAGTTGTGGGAAACGCTGCACACAGTGTGGCCTTGTTGGCTCTCAGTTTCCTGCTGTCAGTGGTGGACTGCACGTCTTCTGTCACTTTTCTGCCTTTTATGATGAGGCTCCAGCCTCAGTACCTCACCACCTACTTCGTTGGGGAGGGTCTGAGTGGCCTGATTCCGGCATTGGTGGCTCTGATCCAGGGCGTTGAGATTGTCCAATGCAGGAACGCTACAATTAATGCAAATGTTAGCATGGATAACTCCACCTGGGGGGCCAGTGGTGAGCTGGTGGCAGATTATCAGCCAGCCAACTTCTCCGCTCAGGTCTTCTTCCTGTTCCTCAGTGTCATGATGGTAGTGTGTCTGGGCGCTTTCCTGATGCTCAACCACCACCGTTCTGTGACAAAGGAATGCAAGCGTGAACACTATCTAGATGATGAAGTGCATGGAGGGAAAGCTGACATTAGCCTTTCTCTGCAGAACCCTGCTCCAGAACAGAAACCCATGTTAGATGCTTCAGATGGTCCAATAACTGAACCTCGCAGCAGCTTTGGGAAAGGTACCTACAGCACAGCAGAGGTGGTCTTCATTTTTATGGTTCTGGCCTGGGTCAATGCATTAACCAATGCAGTCCTCCCGTCAGTACAGTCCTACTCTTGTCTGCCTTATGGAAATCAGGCCTATCACCTTGCAACCACCATGGCTGCAGTGGCCAACCCCGTGGCTTGCTTCATTGCTATGTTTGTGCCAATAAGGTGAGGTTTTATGAGACTTAATATAATTGCATAAGAGTTTGTAGATCTTCCTATCTAAAAATCTAATGTAGACCCTGACTTCGCCTTCCCTCCTTGTCAGGTCCCTGGTTCTGATGGCTGTTCTCACAGTGACTGGAACAGGATTTGGGGCCTACATTATGGCCATGGCAGCACTGAGTCCCTGCCCTCTACTGGTACATCACGATACAGGAGCTGCACTTGTGGTATGGCTTACATCATCTACTTGTCTACTCATCCAAATTAATGATAACTACTGATTTGATACGACTAGCAGAGAGAATATCATAATACAGACACGCTGTGCCAAGTATGTAGCTAACCTGTAATATGGAGAGGAGTGTTTCGGTCCAGGCTCAGCATGCACTTTGTAATTTTGGACAAGCGAGCAAGATAACATTCACGAGAACTCCAGTAATATTACTCTGCCACCTCACACAGTCCACATGATTCTTTCACTTACAGTCTGTGACTGGTCTGTATCTCTCAGCTTGCCCAGATAATTATGTCCTTTAGTGATGGCTCAAAGTGTCAATTACATTTCCCAACCGTGCTCAGGAGCAAGAAATGCCATTTTCCATAGTGTTGCTTTCAATCAGTGTACTAACTGGACTGCAATGTATTTAATTAATCAAATCTCTCTCTCTCTCTCTTTCTCATGCTACAATAGGTCATCACTTGGGTGATGTTTGTCCTCACTTTGTCCTATGTGAAGGTGATCATCGGGGTGCTTCTGCGAGATGAAGGACATAGCGCCCTCGTGTGGTTCGGTGCTGTAGTACAGCTTGGCTCCATGCTAGGTGCACTGTCAATGTTTCCTTTAGTCAGCGTGTATGGACTCTTCAAATCAGGGGATCCTTGTAACACCAAGTGTCCTAAATGACCACAATGAAGTCATTAAGTCAAGTAACTTGTCATGTTCCCCAATGTTCAGAATGTAAATGTTTGCTTTTACACTACTATGACACAAATCCAAAAGCCAGTTTCTTTGCTCCAAAAACCTTACTGAAATGTTATGGACATTATAGCCCTTCTGTTTGCCCAAATGTTGGTCTGACCAATGCACTGTATTAAACTATCTAAAGCAGAGCTTTAGTTGCACTAGTAACATTTGACAGAAACTCCCATAAAAGGACATTACATCTGTCAGTTCTAATGTTTAATATATATTGAACCGATACTTGATGAAAAGTGCCTTGCTGTGGTATTTAATGCTATGGTATTTAAAGTTGCTTTCCAGCTTTTAGGTCACTTTTGTATGTATTTTAAGTAGTTTACTGTTTGCTTTTTAAGTTATGAGGCCTTAGTACATGCTGGTAGTAACTGGTATAACTTTCTTTCTTTTTTTGTATGGCGTAACTTTAAACTAAACTCAAATGTACACTTTTTGAGAATAAAATATTTGAAATACATTGTTATAGTGTTCATATCATCTGTGTGTCTAAAGAAAAGATATTTGCCTTAATACCTAAAACTAACAAAAAACAGGTTTAGTGGAAAAGTGTGACGAATAAATACATATCAGGTATTTTATTTGATTTGTCATACATATGTTTCCAGCTTTTCTGAAGAGTACACTGACACAGTACAGGGGCTAAAAGCAGGCTCTCACACACGCAGCTGGAGTCTAGCTGCCCCTGCTTTTGACAGTGGGTGAAGGTCTCCACTCCAAGGTCTGCTTTGACTCTGGGTGAAGGTCTCCACTCCAAGGTCTGCTTTGACTCTGGGTGAAGATCAACTCCTCTGTTCCAAGATCACACCACCACAGCTGTGTTTCTGACTGTGCCATCCTTCTTTATACGCAGGACCAGGTGCACTGTTGAGCTCTCTTGCAGAGCTCAATGACAGTTAGCTAATATTTACACTGATCACATTGGTGGGTCATTTCTGAGCAAGGAAACGTTCCTCGGAGTTGTCCTCATATTTTCCTAACCAGCTTTCCTCTTGCTCTTGTCCTGGGTTTGCTCTGTGTTGTGTAGTTTCCGTACTTGACTAACCTAGCTAGCTAGCTAATCCGTGGAGACCACGCGTCTGTCATACCGCTCCAGGTCAATAGATGGCGATATACGTCTCTGAATGGGGCGAAAACGACCACAGAAAAAGGTGAAAACACTCTCATGCCCGCCGCTTGAAACGTGAGGCTGAAACTGAGCAGAAATGGAGCAGAATGAGAAACAGCACTTCATCTTTCTGGAGCTGAGACAACGGCTACAAAGCGGCCTCCTGGTTATACGGCAAGTTTCAGCTCACTCCCACAGTTCACTGTGTGTAAAAGACACACACACACACACACACACGTGTAAAAGTGCATACTTATGTAAAACGTGTCTTTACGTCGTTCCACGGATCCAGTAGCCACTGCATGGTCTAAAGCAGGGCTCGCCTACAGCGTTAAGTTCTAGTAGGACACTGTCTGTCTGTCTGTCTGTCTGACTGTCTGTCTGTCTGACTGACAGCTTGCTCTGACTTCTTCATAAAAGAAACAGCTGGACCGGTGACTAACTAAAACGTACTGCCAGCTCGACACACAGCCTCATCCAGCCCTTCGAGCTTCATATATGGATCAGCTTGACCCGCCATCCTTTTAGGATACACGGAAGACCAGCATTTTCCTGTCCTGGCACTGAAGTGGTGGAGAGAACTTCCCCTGGCTGTCCGAACAGCAGAGTCGCTCACTGTCTCCAAACGCAGACTGGAGACTCACCTCCTCCGAGACTGTGGTCTTCATACTGACTTCTGTGTCCGTCATCATGTTTTCCGTCATCTTTTGGATCCTAGTCTATACAAACTAGCTATGGATATTTCCTGAGTAAACAGTGAAGCACTTTTGTCGCTCTGGATAAGAGCACCTGCTGAATGCCTTAAATGTAAATATACATCCATGTAAAACAGGGTAGATCCACCCCTTACTTTACAGAAAGTTCCTGCAGTTCCTTTTTTTCTCCAAACGTACGTTTCCTGTCTAATTATGTCATAAGTCATATATAAGTCATAAGAAAGAAACCTTACCGGTCACCTCATCACAAAACATAGCATCTGAAGGATGCTGCAGAATATCTACAGAAGCCAGAAAGTTTTATTTAACCTCATTAGTCCCCAACCCTTGTTTATAAAACTCATCTGGCTTCTGTAGATATTCTGCAGCATCCTTCAGACGCTATGTTTTGTGATGAGGTGACCGGTAAGGTTTCTTTCTTATGACTCTTATATGAAGATAATGTTTGTAGCAAGCAGGGCTGAACAGAGGAACAGCCTGTCCTGAGTTCTTGCAGGTTCACTCATGAGGAGATTGGGTTTACCCTCGTCACCATGTATACAAGCAGTTTTCTCCAAGAGTCTTCCAGATCTCTTCTCGGCCTCCACAGTTCCCTTAAACTGCCTTGCTTTTTCTTTAAGTAACAGGACACGCTGTAGAATCCACATTTGGGGGTCCTACTGACACTGACATGGGCCCTAAAATGTATTAATTGAGTATTTTGGAGGGGTATATTGTGGAGGTCCAAGGTAATATCTTTCCATGGGGGCCCAAAATCCCAGGCAGCGCCTGTGTGCTGGAGTAACGTTCACTCAAAAGTAATAATTTGTATTGTATATATCGTAGTAAGTCGTGTTATGATACTTCTGGTATATCTTTAACATGTAGTAATATAATTTTGTCATGGCTGAATATTTATTGTGTGTGTTGTATTATGTTCTGAAAGGTATCTCCTGAAACTGGTGTTTTGGCAGTATTGTATTCCACCACTAGATGGAGATGCTTATTAGACTTGAGACCTGTATCTTGGTATTGGTGGTTGTCTGTAGTGATGTTTATTTGGTAGTCATTGGCTGGCAGATGGTTTGGTTTGAAGGAGAATTATGCTGGGACACAGACACCACACATATTCACTCCCCAGAGTCATGTGTGCTGGTCACATCCCGCAGATTGCTGCTTTACATTAAAATGGTTAATGGGATTTAGCCCTCGAAGGATTCTGATATTTTATTGCTGAACATTATTCCACGTGGCTGAACCGAACTGGTGCTGAATCTCCAGAGTCCATGCTCTTATTCCCTTATTAAGCCTGCCATGAAAGCAGCAGGCAGTCTGTGAGAAGTGGGGTGAGGACAGGTAGAATTGGACAGTACTGATGAATGGCCTCTACTTTCTCTTTTTGCCTCAGGATGAAACTGTCCCTATAGTGGGTGTAGAGAATGATGGCATTGCTACTTTTTCTTGCACCTTGTTGCAGATATTTTCTCAGCAGGGCCCCTAAAATGGACTTTAGTGGATTATTGGAATATTGCTTTTTTTCTGCGTAGTTGCTTAATTTACGATGTCATTTTATATTGTTAAAATTTCAGAATGTATCTGTTGATATTGGTGGGTGTGATTGGAGGCGGGGGCACCTTTACATTCTTCTTATTAAGTATTTTACAAATTTATGTTCTTTTACTAACCTATAGCTCAGTAATTTAGCAGGACCTTTAATCTTCACACTTGTTAGCTCTGTCTAGCTCTGTCACAGTGACAAGGACACAGGGCCTTAGAGGTTGTTTGGAAGATGGTGTGTATGTTTTTCAGGAGACTGAGCGGTTCTGCTGCAGCCCATTATCAAGATGCTTTTGCTGTGTTGGGCAGAACTGAAACTTAAGTGGGCTCGAGTCTCAAGAGTATGAACTATGGGACAACGAGCTATCTGAGTGACATTCTTCATAACCTCTCCTCAGTGTAAACAGCCCACCAAAGCCGTATACAGGCCAGAAGACCTTTTTTCCAACCTGTTATTCCTTCGCTTACACTCTTTCGTCAGCGACTTTAAGACTCTTAAAGGTTGTTTGACACACAAGGGCTGGTTGTTGTGTTTAAGAAGGACACAGTGACATTAGATAAGAACTTTTGTATTCATCTTTATACTGCAAACTTTTAAAGCTGAACCCACTCACGGCCATCGGACCTCAACTTGTTAATCAGATACTGCTGATGCAGTCATACTGATAAATGCTATTCAATAGTTCTCTGTTGAATCATTAGTATGGGTTTTGCTTTTGCATTTGAGCCTTTGGATTTCCATATAAATACATATAATTTACATAAAAGTATAACGTTGTTGACAGTCTGATTTTTCGTCCTCTCCCGCTCTGTTTCTCTCTGGGTGGTGAATGGGTTGACCTGTTGATGTAATTGTTCATGTTCATCTTTTTACATTTTGAAATCTTAAGTCATTCATTAGTATTCATTAGTTTTCATATCAGGTAGGGCTGGGCAAAATGGTAAAAATACTATATCACAATATTTAAAGACTTTTTTTCATGATATACAATATTTATCATGATACATGTAATCACAGACTACATACATCAGTATCGACAGATTCTTAAACTGCTATTCAGATCCTCTCCCGTACTGAACACAGTGGTGTTTATTCAATATCTGCTGCTCTTCATCTAATTAAACCAGTCTAATTACACTGCTAGTAATAAAACCTGCAGCTGATCAGTGTTTATTAATACGATACGATAAATATTGTCATATTGCCCAGCTCTAGTTTCAAGGGTTATCTAATGCTAACCATACGCTCAAAGACCAAAATGCTTCTGGAAGACTAAGGTCTGACACTTCTTGCAGGGTTATATTTACAAGAAGAGAAACTGTTGAACAATTGAACAGAAACAGAAGCTGCTTTTAGTAGCAGCTGCCTCTGTGTGTGCAGTAGTTTGTTCAGACAAACTGTGCAAAAAATAAAAAGATTCTTCAGAACATGGACACGACCCTGGTTAAATCAACGGGGATAGCTGGCGGCTTCCTGTTTCGTGCTGGAGAGAGTTCCCCTATTGGTTGTTTACAATGTACACGTCACAATGTGCATTAGTCAAGACTAAAAACCTGTAATATCAAACTTGTAATATTGATTTTAGTGGAATGTGAAGACGAGAAAAAAGCCGATGTAATCCTGACCACCTTAAACCAAACGATCGAGATGATGTCTAGCAAGCTTTATAAAATTTCATTCTGACATTGGAAATCTGTCTGCGACAGTGAAATTGCTTGAAAAATCATTTGGTATAAGGCTGGGATTAGTTATGCTCTGGATTATCCAACAGTGCCATGTATATATGGAAATGGAAACTGGAGAAACGGAATTTGAATTCTTTAGGCCCCATTCACCAGTCAGGTTCATTAGATTCATGGTGTGTTTTTAAAGCATAGAAGAATTGTTTGCAGCTAAGACTCTTATAATGATGGATCCTATTGTCCTTGTAAATTAAACAAATAGGAAAAGTGTTGAATGTAAAAATCTGAAAAAAGTAAAAAAAAAAAAAATAATAATAATAAAAAGAATTCTTAAGTACAAGTGGTGAATAAGACCCATTGTTTTTGTGACATGCTTTTTGAATGAGGCACAATAAAGACTTAATAAATAACTTCCTAAACCGTATAGATTTAAAAAATAATAATACTACAATTGCCATTGATATGAGTATTTTCAAGTCCTTTGTAATCCGAGTGTGCCTGACTGAAAAGTGACTTTTTTTTTTTTTTTTTTTTTTTTTTTTAGAAGTGATGCTGTTGAAGGCAACCCAAAAGTGAATGTGTCTTGTGAAGACTCGGCCCTAAAGATCCATGTACCCAGTGAGGAGTATCAGGTGAAGCTGACACCAGGGGTCAGTCTAGTGGAAGGGTCATGTCAGAAGAGTCCTGAAGTAAAGGAGGATGGGTTTCATATCCGGTTGCGTTTGAAAGTGGACCAGTATGCAGGTACCTGCAGAAGTTCATACTTCTTGTTCATACAATCCACTCATATACATCAAACTTTGCTATCACAGTTGAGACATGAGAATGAACATAGAAGTCCTTGTGGGCCAGTGTCAGAAGGTCATTAAGCATGATTCTGTGCAAGGACTGGTTGAATGTCATTTGGTTTGCTTGAGGAATTTGAGTAATGAATGTGAACCTGCCTTTAGGCTCCACGCATCGTCACACTGCACAGATTAAGTGAGATTAATGATGAACATGGAATGCACCGGCCGTGTGACCCTTTGCTTTAAGCTACTGCCATGCTCTGTTTGAGCCCTACTGGGCAAGATATGCAGTCTTAAGACCTCAAAACCCTGAGTCCTTAAATCGGATGTGTTTCTTTGACTTTGTTCTCATTTTCATGCTGGTAATTTTGCTACATTCTTAATTATAAGTATCTGGGTTCTTACTGTGTGCTTGGATAGGGTTATGGGCTTTAACATTACTGTATTGGCAAATATTCTATGAAGGTCATAATAAAAAATTCAACAATGAAAAGCTATCTCATCATTTTGCTGTTGTAGATTTTTCAGGTGTGTACTGTTCTGAAGTGTTAACTTTTGTTTGCTGTTGCCAGAGGCTTCAGACAGTGTGATTGAACGTCTGAGGGTGCAGGAGAAGTATTGTTTCCTGTGCCAGTCCTGCAGGGCCATGCTGCTTAAAGACAGGTGAGGACCGAGTTAATTTGTTCAACTCTAGTTCAAAGAGCAAGTTGATTTATCTAGCTCTAATTCACTGAAGAGATGAATGTAGTTAAGACAGAAGCATTCAGCCCTATAACACTGCTGCATTTGCAGGGTTTTTAAACGAGTTCTGCCTCTACCTAATGGGAACTGGAATACATTAGTAGATGACTGGTGCTGTCACCCTGACCCTTTTGCCAACAAGAAACTTCTCCCTAAGGAAGAGGACTGTTTGCTTGGTGATACATACGTACTCCTGACTCGGGATAGCAGCTGTGACCAAAGCCTTGCACAGCAAGTGGACTTATCTCCTGTAATCTCTGCCGCTACTCAGCATTCTGAAAAGGTATGTGATATTGCTGCTTTGTCTGGCCCGCTAAACACATATAAACAATGAAAATAACAGCTTCAGAATCATGTTGATGATCTTGATTATGTTCCACTGACTTTTAATAGAGAGAATAGCGGCGCTGTTGTTGCTACTCCAAGCTCACTACGCTGCTAACTGCAGTACGAAACTTTGGAGAAGCAGGCGGGAAAACTCTCGCTGAACTATGTAACGCTGCATAACCCGAGTCACAATT
Source organism: Salminus brasiliensis (assembly GCF_030463535.1). Classification (NCBI taxonomy): domain Eukaryota; kingdom Metazoa; phylum Chordata; class Actinopteri; order Characiformes; family Bryconidae; genus Salminus; species Salminus brasiliensis. Next base: position 22,749,829 of record NC_132882.1, read on the forward strand.
GTGTAACAATCCAGTAACTTTACTCTACCACCTTAGTCCTCATGCAGCTTTGACTTTTTGTGGCTGCATCTCAAAGCACAAATTACATCCCCAGACTATAGGGGGAGCCCAGGAGCAAGAAATGCCTGTTTTCCATAGTATTGCATTAACACCATATTGTGGTTAATACTGATACCCAGTAACAGAGATGCTGATGACCATTAATGTGTTGGTTTATGTACCATTAATGTGTTGGACTGGTTTATTTTTACTTAGCATTTTACCTAGACTTAGAACTGCTTTCATTTTTGCATTATGGTACCGTGTTGGCAAAGAAATGCATCAGCATCAATATTGTAATTTTATACATTTCTTTTTTTATGATTGAAAAAGGTCTCTAAAACAATCGTTCAAATAACAAACACCTTTCCTCATTAATGCTACGTAACTGCTCCATGAGATCAGCTGTTTCTGTTTCCTGCTCCATTTCGAGCTACAGTTTAATAAAAACAAACAAACAAAAACAATGATTATTTCTTCATGGTATTAAAAAGAAAAAAGACCCCAGTGTAAACACCAAGTGATCACACAGTCAAACACCATGGAGCTGGTGTGTGTGTGTGTGTGTGTGTGTGTGTGTGTGTGTGTGTGTGTGTGTGTGTGTGTGTGTGTGTGTGTGTGTGTGTACGCTTTGGGCTTGACTGGATAATACTGTCTAATTACTCTGTTCAGCCATTACTTTAAGGTACGTTTCTTTGTGTAGGGAATGGCATAAATACAATAGATCACATACTCTATAAATACCCCTCTGCACTGCTGACTATTCTGCTGAAGTTCTTAAAGTTCTGTAGGTTCAAAACCCTACAGTTCTGCACCTTTATTCACAGTTTGTCAAAATGAAAAAGAAATTAATTAGAAATTAAAAATAATTAAGATTATTCAGCTAACTGACAAAATAATTGGTAGAAAAATAGTCCTTAGTGGCAACCCTAGTTTTCTGTGTCTTTTAAAATAAGTTAATATAAAATAAGTTAATGCAAATTCAAAGTGTAACGTTTTGCAACCAGGTTGTGCGTGTCAAAAAAAAATAAATATATATATATATATATATATGTGTGTGTGTGGCATATTTCTTTTGGCGTATATTAGAGTATATTAGTGCAGAATAAAAATAATAAAAAAGTGTAGTGAGAAACTTTCACTGTGCTGACATTTATAACTTTTCAGCATCAGCCTGTGTGTGAGCAAAAACTGGGCGGCAGGTTATAATTGTAATTCCAGTATTGGACCGATAATAACTCCTGCAGATTATAGATCTGCTGCCAGTATACTGTGCTTCCTTTTTTTTTAAGTTAGTAAGACTATACTTCATGTACTCTAATTGACTCCACACTCCACGAATATGGCAACTCGTCAAAGGCAGTCTTTCAGAACTCTTTCTGGCGGATTCGCTTGCTGAGTTTTCAGTTTTGTTTGGAGGAACGCAGTGCTCCATCCACACTGCCTCTAGGCTGACAGGAGTGGGAAGAAAGCAAGTCTTCCTTCTTTATGAAAGGTACTCAGGGAGGCGGCGTGGCAATCTACCTTTATAAAAGCCTCTGCCAGCCTGCGAAGTTCAACTTGTTCTTCAGGACGATTGATTTTGCGTTCCCTGTCTTACTCTGTGGGCTGACTGTGGCTCTCTCGGCTGCTGCAGCAGTGAGATAGAGGAGCCCGTCGCTGTTCAAACGCCTGATTCATCCCTTACTTCAGTAAATGGTTCCTCTCTGCTTATTGATTTCTGCTTCATGTGGTTTAAATGCGGCTGTGATCATTTGTCTATTTTGGTTTGTGTCTGTGTCTCTCAGCAGACACCTGGCCACAAGACTGTGGGGGTCTTCTGTAGGAAGTGCTCTGCAGTGTTAGGAGAGGCAGTCACGACAGGTAAGATTTTCAGAACATGAATACTGTAAATTAGATTGTGATATCAGTTATCTTAAATTTGCAGGAAATTGGTGGTGTTCTCTGGCCATAAAATGGGGGGAAAAAACTAAATGGACTAGTTATCTGCGTTTGATTGGATTTTAATTGTACATTATAATTAGACTCTTAAGAAATGCGAATGTCGAACCGGTTATTTTGAAGTCCAGGAATGTAATTATAAGAAAATCCAATTACAACGAAAGCTACAGAACATAACCAAGCTGAAAACAACATTTCTTTAAGTATGCCTTGAAGAAGCAGATATTTAGATACTGTCTAAGCAAATCCTTACTTCATAGCCTATTTTTGAATGTATTAGAGATGCCATTGATGCATTTATTAAATATTGCAAATTGTCCTTAGTAAATAGTAAGTATGTAACTTGGACAGATTACAATCCTATGTTTTGGCCTCAGAACAAATCATGCCAATTTTTCTTATAGGCAAGCCTATTAACTTAGCGTCCATATTTATAACACCACTGGTCAGTTATTTCCAGTGATATGAGACCTTTCTATGGGAATGGATATTTATATATACCATAGAAAGAGACCCCATGGTCTCTCTCTATGGGGAGAGACCAAAATACTGGAAACTGATAGTCAAGCTACAGTTCCAAAAAAGTGTTTTAAAGTGCTGATCATGGGACAAAAGTTGCAAATAGTTTGCAGCATTTGGCTCAAAAAGGCACAAAAACGTGATTTCTCTGCTTTTTCTGGCTATTACAGTCTCCTAATTTGTAATATGTGTTTCCCTTTGAACGAATTTGATGAGCTCTGTAAGCTGGATGAGGAGAATGTAGCCTAGAGTTAGCTTTTAGCTAGCATGGATATCTCAAACTTTAATCACATTGAGATATTTGCCAACAAACATTATTTTGTACATCTGTTTCAGACGTGTTCAAATTCTATATAACTGAAATGGTGGTAAGGCAAACTAAAGATGAAGAGTGTGATGTTACACAACATAGGTAAGTACTGTGTTTATACTCAGCAAAACAGCCTTTATTTAATATTTAATTACTGTCAGATGTTTTGCACTCTTTCTGAAATGGATTTAAAGAATGTTTTTTAGTCTGAAGCACTCGGAAGTCGGAAACAGCTAAACTTTTATTAAAATGGTAATTAAAATAAGAACAAATACAATGTAACAGTCCTTTTAGGAATAATAATCTTTAATGGTCTTAATGCTAGTTGAGGTGGTGACCAATTCTATACCCTGCCTGACTCTAACACATGCTCTTATCCAGAGCAGAATAAAATGGTAAAGACTTGCCTGTATTTCTGCAAGAAAGAGTAGACAAACCCTACACTATAAAATACACTATATTGATAAAGCTGGAAAGTCTGCACAGCCCTTTCACCTCCACGGTTTACTATGTTACAGACTTATTCTATGATAGATTGAGTTTATTTTTTGTGTCACAAAATTCAACACACAATATAGCCCACAATGACAAAGTGACATTTCTGCTAACTTAATAAAAATCTACCATAGTTATTACATGTCGGAGCAAACACCAAGCAGTAGGGTCATAGAAAATCTCTGCAGACCTCAGACACAGGATTGTATCAAGGCAGAGTACCCAGGAAAAGGGTACAAAAAAATTACTGCAGGTTTACAGGTCCCAAAGAGCACCGTGGCCACCATCATTCATAAATAGAAGAAGTTTGGAACCACCAAGAATCCGTCTAGACCAAACTGAGCGATCAGGGAAGACAGGCCTTTGCCAGGGAGGTGGGCAGGAGGGTCACTCTTGACAGCTTCAGCGTATCCTTGTGGTCTTGGCAGAACCTTTCAGAAGCTCAACCATCCAGACAGCACTCCACAAATCAGGCTTTTATGGTAAAGTGGCCAGACGGATGCCAATCCTTAGTAAAGTAAAGGTTTGAAGTTTGCCAAGAAGCATCTAGAGGACTCATCAACCATGAGAAACAAGATTCTCTGGTCTGATAACCAAAAAGCAACTTTTTGGCCTGAATGCCAAGCGACTTGTCTGAAAGAAATCGGACACGGCTCATCACCTGGCTAATGCCGTTCCTACAGTGAAGCATGGCAGTGGCAGTATCATGATGCAGGGATGTTTTTCAGTAGTGGGACCGAAGCGACTAGTTCCAATAGAGGGAAAGATGAATGCAGCCAAGTCCAGCGAGATCCTTGAAGAAAATCTGCTTTAGAGCTCTCTGGACCTCAGACTGGGGTGAAGGATAACCTGAAGCACACAGCCAAAAGAGCAAAGTAGTGGCGTCTGTGAAGGTCTATGAATCCCTTTGAGTGGCCCAGCCAGAGTCCAGACCTGAATGACCAGTTAAACATTTGTAGAAAGGCGACGATGAAAAGGGTGTGCAGACTTTCTGGTTTGACTGTATATGTAAAATACAGATGTTACATACATGTGCAGGATAGTGCCGTTACAAGCTAAATTGTACTGTATGGTCCCTTTTGCAGCATCGCAAGGTTACTGTTTTGCTCTTGAGTTGAATACTTGTTCAGGCTCAACTCTATCATACTCAAAACAAAGAGAGGTTGCATGACTGCAGCTACCTTCAAGTAGTCCAACTGTGTGTGTGCATAACATGCATAAAAAATAAAACAAATATTGAAGCAATTTAAAATTGCTGTGATATTGAAATCAAAAAGTCATTGTAAGTATAGTGTATATATTGGTCAGCCCAGACCTATGGATAAGTATTTCTGGCTATTTTCTGATTCAGGCAGCAGTTCTTGGAGAGGGCCCTTGCTTCAAGACTCTTCGAGCTGTCATCTGCTCAAAGCATATTTCGCTTTTCTATCCAGACTCCAGGTGGCAAAGCTATGATCATGGTAAGACTATATTTCCAATTTCATCTGCTTTTGCAGCTGGTAGTGGGTTTTACTGTGCGTTCTTTCCCCAGCCACCCCCCACCCCTGTCCTTTGCACACCTATATTCAATGACAAATGACTGTTCCCGTACTCCTCCAGTTGAATGTAGGCTTACATAGCTTAATTTTTTTTTTCATTCCTAAATCAACAGCTCTGGCTTCTGAACACGGATACTCTGATTGCTTCATTCTCTGAGAAAGCCAGGAGCAGTGACAGTCTCATCTCCGCCAGTGACCACCATCTTGATGAGCATCAATCCCGCCTGGCAGCTTGTGCCGTAAAAGTCCTTTACCTCCCTTGCACTCAGGGCAAGCACCAGGAGTAAGCCATAAATTTTGTCTAAGCCTTTCTCTATTGGGGATGTTTTTCTTTCAGTGTATTGTAGGGGTGTAAAAAAAAAAAAAAACGATATAGTGAAGTATTGCGATATTGTTTTGCAGTACTGTTTCGATTCTCAAACAATAATAATTTTTTTGTTTACATGCAGAGATTCATGGCAGACAGTGGTTAATTTCTTATATGTAAACCCTGACCACTAGAAAGCAGTGTTGTACTCTTGTATTCAGAACCCCTTTTTTTTACCTTAAAGTAGATTTAAAAAACATTAATTTATAACCCCTGTATCATGAGGCGTATCACATCGCCAGGTTCTTGCCAATACACACCCCTAATGTTTTGGCCTTTCACAGCAGGTCAGTTAAGCTTAAAAACAAAAAAAAAAAAATGAAAAAGTTAGATTCTCAATAAATTAGCAGTAATGAGTTAAGGCAGTAATAAATGTATCATAAAATCCATACACCATATCCACATATAAATAAGCAAAAATGGCTTGTTTTGAGTTTGTTGTTTTTATGATGTTACAAAAACCAAAGCGGTGACATGCCAGTGAATAGGGCAGTGAGAACAGAGCAGTGGGTGACACTTTAGTAACCTGCAAGCAATTGGGGGTATAGTGCCTTGCTCCTCAGCTGTGCATGTTGAGGTAGGAGAAAGAGCTGTTCCTTAAACCTCCACTACTCTGAACCAGGGAATTAAACCAGCAACCGTCCGGTCTTAAGCCTCTAATCTATAGGTCACGTCTTTTTTTGATCTTGAGTTATCTTTTAATAACTCAGTTGCTAACATTAACAGTGACAGACCTGTTATTTAAAATGAACCATCTTACTAGAAAATGAAGATGCTCCCTGTCTAAACTCTGTCTGGGCTAAATAAATTGCTTTGTGATGCGTTGTGTGGCGCATGAAGTGGCTTTCTAAGATCACACGCAGACTCCTACGCCTGCACTTACACCTACTACTCCTACCCACAAATACTCGTTCACCCTGCAGAAAAGGCACTGCAGGAGATTCCTGCGGCCTGATGATGCTTAAGTGGTCCTTAGAAAGCTTGTGGGTGTGCACAATGTACCCCTTTTGTCTCTCTGACACAAGCAGGTCAGTACGACTCGAGCTTGTGTCAATTCTTTTTTCCTTTTTTCTGCTGTACAGAGAGAACTCCTGTTCCGACAGCTTCTCTCCCTCTCAGACAGAATCACTCTAATTATTCAAGCTGCGGAGGTCTGCTTTTCTGAACTGGTTACATTATGCGTCTGGTGGAAGAGGATCTGTGCTGTCAGCTCTGCAGTGACCTCTGCACCAAACAGCAAACTTATTCTAGGCTAGGAGGAAGTGGATTCAGACTGCGTATGGAAAGAGTTCTGCGAGATTGTCTGAAGGTAGTGGCGTCTGGTTGGTTTCCATCACTGGTCTGTTATCATAAAATTCTCTGTAACATTTATAATCAGTACAAAGTAGAGTTTAGACATAATCTAATTCCGGGAGAAAGGCCACGCCCTGGACCCCACCTCCTCATTCCCTTAGCCCTTAGTGACAGACAACTTTTGACACACCTCCACTCCTTCTCCTCTCTTCTTCACGAAGACTCACTACATGCTTGGCTCACTACTCGACTCACTACTTGGTTCACTACAAGCTTGCGGTTGGCTCGGATTCACACTCCAACAACAAAGCCACCCTGAACTCCAGCCCAAATGTCTTGAGTTTGCCTCCCCATTTCAGCCTTTCAGGGCTGAATATTATTTATATAAACACAAAGATCAGATCGATATGGGATGATACTCTGCATTAAAAGACTCAGATCAGATTGGTGGGCAAAATAATTGTGACTTCTTTCTGAATACAGTGCTGAATTTGAATTAGTATTTTCCAGTTGATACAGATGTGTTTGGGTTTGTAAAGCATAATGTTGAAGTAAGCTGAACTTAAAAACGATCTTGCCATCTCCTTTGAGAACTCACCGGTCACTCCTTCTACAGAAGCTCGAAGCCTTGGTGTATTCATGGATGATCAGTTATCGTTCTCAAGTCATGTCGCAAACGTAACTCGGTGATGCAGATTTCTCCTGTACAACATCCGGAGAATTTGACCCTTCCTCTCTAGAGAGGCCGCCCAGGTGCTCGTTCAGTCTCTCGTCACTTCCAGACTTGACTACTGCTCTCTTCTGGCTGGTCTCCCTCTGCGCACCATCAGGCCCCTGCAGCTCATCCAGAATGCAGCGGCACGGGTCGTCTTCAGCCATGTCACCCCACTACTGCGTTTTCTTCACTATCTTCCAGTAGCTGCTTCCCGCATCAGATTCAAAACCCTGACGTTGGCCTACAAAGCCAAGAACGGACCAGCCCAAGTCCTAACTCGGTATTTACTAGTACAACTCATTCAGGATCTCTGTAATGCAGTTTTTACTACTATAAACTCATTTTGATAATCAGTTAATGTCACATCTGCAGATCTAAAAAGCCACTCTGACTAGCCATGTTACTAGGATGATATATTCTTGTAAATGTGATTTTGACTAACATAGAGATCTTGAATTTGAATAACTGGATTATAGGTAATTATAGGTAAGAGAGTGAAACTCAATGTAAAGCCATGGTACAATATGACTAGTCAAAAATACATTTTTGATCTGTCGTCCTGGTAATATGACTAGTTAGAATGACTTTGTAGATCTGATATTATTACTGATAAAAAAGACATTTGATAGCTGATATCAGAAATCTTGAATTTGAGTTTACAACTTGTAAACAAATTAGTAAGACTTTCGTTTTGCTTTTACTGGTGTGATTTTTGGCTAAAACGCCATAGTAGTGAGCAAATGCTTTCCAGGGAGTAATAAATAATACAATTTAAAAGTTAAATCATACACTTTGAGAAAAGTAATTGTAATTTATTTCATTACACACTCAACACTGACAGTAGCTGAGGGGGCTCAGTGAACATCTCTGCGCACATTTGTCCTACACTACACACCTTATTACTTCTGAAGTGACTGAAGAAGTACAGAATGACAAATGTGATCGTTGTTTTTTTTTTTTTTTTTTTTTTTGCTGGCATTGTAGTTCTCTCTGAGCCTCAGGAACGAGTTTGCTTTAAGAGCAGAGTTTTGTGAAACACAGATGGCTAAATGTCACCGAAATGTCCTGAATAGATCATTGTCATTACGTGTGGCAGAACATCAATCTCTCTGCTTCTCTCCCTGTGTCTCAATCTCGTTCTCTGTTCAACATTCCCCGCTGACAAATTGCTGTGACATGATTAAAACTGTAATGTTTCAAACTGTCAGATTAATAGAATTTATGTGTCTCTCGTCCGCTCTGTCTCACTCGCTTGCCCCCCCCCCCCCCCCTTTCTCTCCTTCCTCCTCTCTCCCTCTCTCTCTCTCTCTCTCTCCATAGGGCTGTTAATGCCTGGGAAAAGGATATCAGCGTCCACCCACTAGCCCTTCCTGAGAGCACGTGTGAGGAGGTTCTGCAGCTCCTGACCACATGCACCAGCACATTGCCCACCTCTCTGCGCTCTATGAACTCCTATCAGGTTAGAGCTCCCTTAACCCTTTTTCTCTCAGACCACTACAACCACATCTTAACCAGCAAGCCTATCTCCGAACAGCTCTTTCATACAGGGCTGTATTAGGGGATTTAGGCTGCAGCTGCAGACACCTGTTTACTGCGTGCAACCCCAGATTGCCTTTTGGTCATCTGACTAATAGAATTATTGCTCTTTGATTGCACAGTTTATTCTTGCCCTGGTCTTTTTACAGTGTAGTTGAATGCAGAAATAATAGAGGGAATTGAGGGAATAATTAAAAGCTTTCTACAAAACCGTGAAATAAATTGATCTAACTTTAGAGTACTTCTCTCTTCATGACAACTATGATGTTCATTTCTGTAATGGCTCCTGAGGGATGTGCAGTGTTGTTGGGCAAGTTTTGCATACTAATACTTGCCTGTTGCAAGCTACTTGCAACATCATTTCTGAAAAACTTGACAGTTATGAACCTACTGAAAAACACATTCAGTTACTTTTCTGGTTAATGAATTAAGAAGCTGGTATTTCTTTATATGTATATTATTATATTTAATGTATTTGTATACATTTTTTTTCTTTTGTCCTTTATCTATATTTCTATATCTATTTTTCCAATCTGCATATGGTTGATTCTTTGCTATATAATCAACATTTATACCCTGTTCTATGTCTGCTAAGCATTTAAAAATGTAATCTCTTTTCAACTGTTACAGAACAGTATTGACTCATTAACCCCCATAACACCCCCAAAATTTACACATCAGCATTCTTGCCCTTAAAGAACAACGGTCGCCTCCTGAGACTATGGTGCTTTTTGTTACTATAGTATTTAGTTTGTCTTTCCCACTTCACCCAACAGTAACACTGCAGAGCAGAACATTAGCAGCAGACCCTTATAGGAGTTGAATATTAGTTGCTGTGTAAACAAGGCTTTGTGACCATGGCTTTGCCTGAGAATAGTCAAAAGCAGTGTGCATGCAAGCAAAAGCCAAAGATGTAAGCAGCTAGGCTAAAAGCTAACTCCAGACAACCAGCATTACCATGCTTTCAGATGGCTAACTTCACACCACACAAATAGAATATCAGCACTCTTTGTTAAGACTTATAATTACAAAATAATTGCAAAAGGCCCACTATAAAAGGAAATTCGTGTTTTATTCTAGGGCCAAATCATAGTTTGGTGAAATCTATGTAGTTTTACACAGCCATTTACAATTCTATGTCCCATACTTTGTATGTAGACCTCAGAGAACAACAAAACACTAAATAAATGCATTCAAGTACTGCATATCTTGTGTCCTCTTTCTAGAACGATTTTCTTTTTTTGGATCCCTCTAGAATATTTTCTGTGTAAAAAGATGTAAATCAAGAAAAAATAATAACAAAGCTATGTAGATCATATTAACAGGCCAACAAAGTATAATAAACACTGGCACAATCAGGTGTTTAAGAAAACCGTTTTAGTTATAGAAACTCCATTAATCCATTAATCCAATCAGATATTCCAGTCAGTTAGCACTTGACATGATTGCTTGATCAGCATTTTTATTGGCTGTTTCATGAACCTTGTGTCATAAATCTGAGATGCTTGTGCAAGTTTTGGGACTGATTGTAAGTGAGTTTACAGAACGTTTTATGTTTCACATCAAGTTTTAAGCAGTTGAAGTGGCTTGAACATTTTGCTGTGTAGCTACGCTAGTGGTAGTGTCTAAAGTTAAGAACGAGAGTGTCAATAAATATAGTGTGAAGCTAAAAAATTACAAATAATTTACAACAGAAGTGTTGAACTTGGTTCTGTCTGGGCCAGACCTCTGCAGAGCTTAGGGTTCTGCCTCATTAAACACACCTCATTCAACTTCTCAGCTAATTAGCAAAGCCCTCATGAGCTGAATACAGAGGGTGAAAAGGCACACTAATCTCTGCAGAACTTTGCCCAGAAGAAACCCAATTTGACACCCCCTGATTCACAGGGACAAAACTTTGTGTAAGCATCTACATGTTTTGCCGTTTCCATCACAGTTATTCCACTTGCAGTCAAGCCTGCAGGACCCCTGTGGCCCCAGAGCTACTGCCCCAAAGACCATTGTGGTAATTCAGCCTTGATTAAATACAGAATGCTGTCATGCCTTCCCTCTACGTGTAGATTTGCATTGGAGTGTAATTACAATTAATGAACGTTTGTTGGGCCTAAAGTGCAATGTACTGGGCTTTTACCACAGCTGACAGTAATTGCCAACCTTTAGAAGTCTTGCATAACTGCCATCCCAAATACGTACAGTAGAAGCATCTGACTGTGCTTTTGAATAGCAAAGAGAAACGTTCTATTCCTGACACTTGAAGACTCCCAGTAGTTGAGATCTAACATGCCCTTTGAAGAAGACCTACACATTCTTTGAGAGAAATGCACAGCCTATTAGCCAGGTATCTGGAACAAAGCCCCTGGTTCAAGTGTTTACCATCCTATCTGCTTCTTCTCCTTCCAGGCAGGTTCCTAATTAATGGCAGAAACCTTTGTCTCTGGATTTTCCGTAACTAGTACGCATGAGGAGGCCTCCAGGCTTGAGCAGGGGGAACAGTCATAATGCTGATGCTGAGATGCAGTTTTTTGTCCACGTGTATTATGAAAAACCCCATTTCCATTTATTTTCCTCTAGCACAGAGAGGCGCGCCGTCTTTGGCAGATAAAGCAATAATTGTAGCGTTGCCTGCTGTGATTCTGTAAGTGCTGGTGGCCATTAGAATTCCAAATGGGGGCTGAAATAACTGGAAAAATGTTCATTTGCATGGATAGATTTTGTTTTGCCACAAACAGGCTGTATGGATATGACCATTGCATTGAAAGTAAGGCCACACAATGGCCACACTCATATTCATTAGACTCGGTCCACCCAGAAAGGACAGGTGAGCTTGAGATGGCCAGGCAGGATAAAGGGGAAAGTGTCCAATGAAGTTGTGGCAAGCGGTTTGTGAGTTTACACACTTTAACAGTTGCGTCTGGGTTGGGTGGTGGGGATGGCGTTGGGCAGAGGGCCAGGGTAATCAAATGACGGAGGTCAGATTCAGTTACAGGAGATGGAGCTGAGTGCTCTGTCTGGAGGGCCACTGTGAATGTGAGTCATGTGCTGCGAGCGTTTAACAGCCGCAGTGATGTACTGAAGCCGCCTGTGTTCTCGGACCGGCCAAGAGAGAAGTGTGTGTGTGTGTGTGTGTGTGTGTGTGTGTGTGTGTGTGTGTGTGTGTGTGTGTGTGTGTGTGTGTGTGTGTGTGTGTGTGTGTGAGGGAGTGAGTTTCTGTGTTCTAGTGGAAGCTCAAGTTCTTCTCCAATAAGAACACTTTGTTCTCAGTATTTGCAAGCATTACCTTGCTTGAGAGGTCCTTGACTAATGGACTGAAAAGTATTTACAGCAGAAAATAGCATTTCTTCCATCAATAAAAGCACTTATTATTTATCAGCACATGGATTGTAAAAGCTGTGAGCAGGAAACTTGCCACTGAAATGAAAAAGAACCAATGCAATACTGCCAAGTAACTGTTCTACTGGAAACCGTTAACTTGGCTACGGTACACAGGCTAACGGCTGAGTTCAGTACAAAGTTGGCTCACTTTCAGTTTTGGTGTAGACCAATTTAGATACTCGTCAGAGCATCTTCTCTGCAAAGTCACACTGCTGGTGCTGGAAGCTTTTTTTAATTAATTAATTTATTTATTTATTTTTATAATATATAAACGTCATCAAGAGTTCCACTCTTTTCAGCAACTGACTTCCTCTCCCGCAGTGCATCAGCCTGTCAGCTTCTTTCATAAAAAGGAAAACTATTCGTTGGTTACTTCGCCAAGTTTGGAGTGTGCAGATAAGGAAATACCAGAACCATCAAAAGTCCATGCAGGTTGGCAGCCTTTGCCGTTCCAAGACCATGCCATCACTGCCAGGACACTATAATCCACACACAGACTAGGCTCTGTTCAGTCTAAGACTCAACAGCCTGGCATTTGGGGGAAAAATATTACTGATTATATTTATTAATGTGAATTCAGTTCCATTACTTTAAAGTACCAGGTGTCAAAACCATCTACAACTGCTTTGTAAATTTAATCATAGTCCTTTAGGGCTTTGAAATGAGTCTTACACCTGCTGTTTCCCTCTTTTGGGTTGCCTCTGTGGCTGTATTCTAATGGGCATGGATTATTGTCCTTGTAAAAAGTAATAGGCTTTAAGTAACTCGCTCCCCAGTTTGATCCTTGAGCTCAAGTTACCCCTCATCCATCACGTGAAGCAGACCCTGCATGAGTTTACCTTGGTTAATGTTGTTCCCGTCTGCTTGGCACACACTCATCTCATGGCAGATGGGCAGTTCCAGGACCTGTTTATGTTTTATTTATATATTTTGTGCTTGTGTATGAATTTTAACCCTGAAAAAAGGCCTCAGCATGTTTGCATTTGTCAGTGTGATTGCTTATAGTAGTTCCATCTAGGCCACCTGTTTCAGAAAAGGGACATGTACAGGTTATGCTGCAGTAACCCACAGTTGTCTTTCTCTAAAATATATTCACACTTGGGCTGTTCCAGGAGTCTCGGTTTCTTCTGCACATGTGAACATGTTAAGTTACCTCTGTCCCCTCGGAACTGGCCCACTATTAAACCAAACTCGGACCACTGGAGTTTGCATGTGGTGCAGTTGTGTAATGTTTCAGAGCTCTGTGTGGTTTGTCCATAAGAAGCAAGCAAAGAAAATGTTCCACGTGTTTAAAAATTAATGAAACCGTTCTAGGTGTTGTAGTAAACAGAGTGGAAGAAATGGGAGAGGAAAAATGCCAACTATGCAATCTATGATCTCCAGAGCGCACCGACATCACAGAACAGGGAAACACTATCTGTGGACTTCAGTTAAGGTGTTCCTACACTAGAGCTTTGGACTGAAGTTGTGCTGCTTTAGATATGCTCAGTAAAACTGTGTATGTTTTGTCTTGTCTAGGTGGCCTACTTGCGAAGATGAAGCCGTTCAGAATGATCAGGACTCATTCAGCTGATTCTGAAATGCCTTTGGGTGCAACTGCTGTTCTTCCTGAAACTAATATTACACATGTTCTTTCTTGTGTGTTTTTTTTTTTTTTTTTTTTTTTTTTTTTTTTTTAAGAAATCATGTTTTGTGGTGCAGTGTTACTCCTCTGTTTAAACTAATTATACTATAGTAATAGCAGCTAATTAGTCGGTATGTTCGGAGTTGCCAGAATGCGTGGTCTCCCCTGGCGTGTGATCTTGGCCAGTCGCTTTGTCTTTTCAACATTGCTTTGCAAGCTCTCCCGAGTGCATCTCAGTACATGCACTTAGCTCTTATTTCACATTCTTGCAGGAGAATTGGCCTGGATGTCATGACTATTTCAGAGTTATGAGGCAGTGTATGGGGCACATTTCTGACAGCTTGCAGTAATTGAACTGCATTGTTTGCTCTTGTCGTGTTGAAATGGTTTTAAAGAACCTGTATTATGGCAAATAGTTTAGAGTTTTCCTCAATTATTTTGTAACATTTTTCTATGTGAATAATAAAATAAAGTAAATACATGCATCACAGCCTAAATACATATACATCTGCCTAATGCGAGCCCTGCTGTACATTCTTACAATAAGGTTCTATAAAAGGTTCAAGTGATACCATAGAACAGCCATTTGCAATTTCATAAAAAAAAATGTGTGTGTGTATGAGAAGAACCCTTTAAGCGTTAAAAAAAAAGAAGTGTTCTTTACCAATTTAAAGGTTCTTCTCACACACACCTCTCTTACAAAACTGGTTCCTCAATGGTAGCACTCAAAGAACCCTTTGTAGCACCTTTTTAGTCTGGGATGTTGCTAATGTACGTCTGCATTAAGGTAATGGTTGATTTGCTCTTAAAGCATTTCCACCGCTTGTTTAAATAAAAGGTAAGTTCTTAAGAAGGATATAAAAAGCACAGAGACCCCTGTCTAAGAAGTGGAAGTGGTCCTTCTTGTAATGGTTAGCATTTACAGTAATTGTAGCTCCTGTGGCAGGTGGGAACACGGGTTACCTTTAAACACTTACGTAATGCCATTTTTGTGTGAAAGGAGTTTATTTTAGGTATAACTTTTTTGCCTGAACAGCCCCAAGGCTGTCTCTGCTGTAGATTTTTTTTTTTAATAGTTGAGGATGTCTTGTGAAGTTTCCTGGGTGAAGAAATTTGAAACCTTAATGGTCTGTTGATTTCTCCTTACTTTATTTTATTTTTTATTTTTTTTACCTTGACAGTTTTTTGGCACCACTATGTTTAAGGGCACCTTTTCCAACTGAGATTTTAATAAATCACGCCTCCTTATTTTCAGCTGAACTCTTGAAGTACTCTTGAAAGTCACTGACATTCCATTTAAATAAATCCGTCATCCCTGAGAGAGTGTCTTCTCGTATGTACACCCGCCACCTTGTTCACTTTCTCAGGCACACAGTGACACATGCGGTCTGGAGGCAGTGGAAAAGCACAAAATGATCCTGTACTTTTCTTGCCAAATGCCATGACCCCACTCATCTGCTGATTAGTGCAGTGACATTTATGATGTGAATTTATAGAGTAGTAAATGTGTCTTATTCCGCATCTCGGACGTTTGTTTGGTCTGTGACCTCCACGAAAGATATCCTGTTGGTAGACCTACTCCATGTGTGCAGGCCTATTTATACATGTGTAGTTGTTATAGTGCTGTGCAAAGGTCAGGGACCACCCTTCATTTAAAATAAATAAATAAATGCATTTTACAGAAGAGCTTCTGCCTCTCGATGTTCACGTCTCTCAGCGCTCTCACACACAATGTTTTGCCTCAGCATAAAGAACTGTTGAAAATGAGCCCGTGTTCTCTAACTCGTTCCCATAAGCGCGCTTGAACCGGTTCAGTTTGTGCCTCATTCAGGGGCGAATGCCCATTTGCCTGTGGCTTCTACTCGATCATGGTATTGCCGCTTGGCTCAGGAGATGCTGACTTGGTGGGCTACGGGGACACTGGCAATTTGGTTCCAGCATGTAACGCGGTTAGCCGTGCTCTCCTAGCGCTGTTTCACAGACAACACATGTGGCTGTGACAAATGACACCCCTGAGCCAAACTTAATGTCTGCAATAGATTGCCTGGTCAGGGCTCTGGCTCCTGTTTTTTTGTTTCTTTTGGCTTTTTCATACACTCAGGACCTTGTTCCACAATGTGTGTATGGTATGGAGTCTCCACACAGAGAAATGGTGTATCTTACAGGTACCAAAATAACATTTATAGCTTCAAGCTGTGCTAATGGATATTCAGTCTTCTATGTCCAGATGTCCATACAAAGGTAGACACATGCACATGCACAACATTGGGTTGCAATTGTACCTTAAAATAACAGAATAATTTGATGGTATGCTGACTTGTAATAGGGAGAATCGTGTCTCTGCTATTAACACCCCGAGTCCGGAGCGCTGCTACTGCACTATGTAACTTTGGTGGACCTGTTGTCCGAGACAGCACAACTGGCTTTGCTCGCTCAAGGTGGATGGATTGCACTTGCTCCCCACATCACTGCTGTTGTAATGTTGGACAGCGCGGGTGTGTATTAGCTGTTGTATTAGAGCTGGAGAGCTGTGGTTTCCTCTGAGCGCACCTAGTGATGCTTAATCAGCGGCAGTCCGAAAAAGAGCCGTTGGCTGGCGTCACATATGTCAGAGGAGGCATGGCAGTCTTCACCTTCCAAGTGTTTGGGGCATTTGCTAGTGCTTGGCAGAGTCCAGATGAACTGGGATTGGGTAATTGGCTTTCAAAATTGGAATTAATACTTGGAAATAAAGATTAAAGTGAGATTAAACACATCAAAATACCTGGCCTGGCTAGGGGGGTTTGCTGACTGTGATATTTGATTGCATGTTAGAAATATGGCTAAGAAAAGAGAGTTGTCCAAAAAGTTTAGAGAAGAGATCACTGATTAAAAAAAGATCATTCAGCAAAGGCACTGAGATCCTAGAGATACAGTTGGAAGCACAGTTTGCTGGTTCAAAGTTAAAGGATTACTGGCTACATGACCTGGACATGGCAGAAAGAGGAAGCTATCACCGGCTGCCACCAGTGACTGCAAAGGACCTGCGGCAAGATTTATTGGCGGTATCAGTTTGCACAGTAAGATGCGTACTAAACGAAGGTCTCCATGCCCAAACGCCTCTAACTTTTCGGACCTGTGGTTTAACGTTGTGATCAGCGTTGAATAATTCAATTGCAACTACAACTATCCATGAGAGAGAGATCAAAGTGTGATTTGTATTTACCACAGTGGCATAAAAGGCAATTACACTCCACAACTGCAGGGAAGCCCAGGAGCAAAATATGTCAGTTCTTGCTGAATTGTCCTTTAGGACATCGCCTGTCACCACCATGCTGAAAATTTCTGAACACACATATATATATATCACATCACTCTGATTGACCTACATGTTACAGCTCTTCTGAAAAGGCTGTTGGAACATTGCTGTAAATACTTGATTGCATTCGGCCACAAGAGCATTTGTGGGATCAGGTAATGATGCTGGATGATTAGTTCTAGATCATAGACCATTCAAAGCCCTCACAAACGATGAAGTAGATGAAGCTCCATGACTCTTTTTTTTTTTTTGCTCCAGAGCTCAGGGGTGTTACAGCAAACAAGTGGGGGGATTCTCAGTACAAAGTATGCAAAGTTCAGACGGGTGTACTTGGTAGTACTGACTTAGCAAGTTCCACTCACGAGTATTAACTCCTGAGGATGGGAGGACGCATTCGGTAATTTTGCAATTTAAACAGCAACATGGTGCGTAATGAATTCTGGGATATTTTGCTGTTCACACAAGTCATGTCCTGATGTCCTGCTCTCCCTGTGGCAGACCAAGGTTCAGTTCCTTAGCCGGGCAAGCACACCATGGTATATCATTTAGAGTTCTTGGGCAAGACCCCTAACACTACATTGGCCAGCCTGTATAACATGATTCAACTGTAAGTCACTCTGGATAGGAGCTTTGGACTAATGGCATAAGTTTTGAAGTTCATATTCACAGCATTACCTTGAAAACCTCTGCTTTTATCAATGCTGACTGTGTGTGTCCATTCCAGTGCTGCATGTTTAATAGGCTGTGTCCAGCATGGCTCTGGCTCAACACCAAGTGTGAGGAAATCATCCGGTGAGAGAACCTGCATTATTCTCCTGTAAAGCTGACACTGACAGAAACTGTATACCTTCCTCCTCCACACGTATTCCCTGAGGCAGAGGCGCACACTGCACCTCTAGTTTCTGTTTTCTTAGCTGGTTGTGTATCTGATCCCATTATTACCACCAATACAGTCTCACAGGCAGGAGGATCAGCTCCGAAGGAGAGTGAGATGGGATTTTCCTTTAATCACTATCAGGCATTAGAAAAGTGAAGTCTTGCATCATTTTCTAATTTGGGAGTGGAGTGCAGAACTGTATCTGGGATAATATCAACCCTGACAACTTTCTGCATGTTATAAACACTTTCAGCCCCACTTCAGCCCTGCTGCTCTGCTGCTCTGTTTATAAACACTTTCCTCTTTGTGCTGCCACCACACTCCACTCACTCCCATCCTCTACGCCCTGGCCTTCCTCTGCTCAAATCTGCCGCAATTAGGGAGCTGTGAGAACATCTGCCTCTGTACCCTCCACTTAATGCATTACTCTCATCATCATCATCGTCATCATCATCTGTCAGCTGATATCTCTCTCTCCCTCTTTCTCTCCCACTCTTTCTTTTCTCAAAGTCTCTCTCTCTCTCTCTCTCTCTCTCTTTCTTAATCTCAGTAATCAGTTGAGGATCTTTATGTTTTATGATGCTCTGAAGAATTCTGATGGTTTTGAGAGGTTGTGGGATTATGAGCGGCCCTTTGAAACATCACTGCTGGCACTTTAACCTTTGCTGACCTTTTTATGTTGAAGCATGTCATGACGGGTCAATTTTTTTTTTTTATTCCAATCTCTTTCTCTCTCTCTTTCTCTATCTATCTATCTATCTATCTATCTATCTATTCATATCTTTCTCTCTGTCCCTCTCTCTGTCTCACTCACTACTGGTTTGTGAAACGTTAAAGTTCATGTAAAAGTCTCTCTCTCACACACACACAGACACACACTCTCACACACACTCTCTCTCATCCTTTGGCTCTCTCACACAGCCTCTGTGACTGCTTTCTTTCTCTCCTCTCTCCTTTCACTTTCTTGCACTCTCTCATACAGTCTGTGTCTGTCTCTCTCTATTACGCTCTTCCACTCACCCACACTCACTCTCTGCGTCTCTCGTTGTCTCCCTCTCTCTCTCTCTCTGTCTGTCTGTCCCAAATGCACACTCTAAGCCTCTTTCTCTCACTCTTCTCTTTTTTACTCACCTGTTCTCTTACACTCTCCTTCTCTCTATCTTGCTCTCTCACTCACACACACATTCAGTCTGACAGGCATCACTCCTGGCTCTGATTCCCCGGTGTCTCATTAGTGTAGTCCGTGTCCTGCACGTGTGTGTAGCAGTGAATCTGCAGAAATGCCATGTCCAGAGGCAAGGTCCGCACGCAGTGGCAGTCTGCCCGAGGGCACAAACTAAGCAGTTTAAAGGCAGGCATGCTCAAGGTGAACTGAAGCTTGCTCCTTGGGAGGTCTGGGCAGTCTGAACAGTTATTGTTTAAATTATTAATAATGATATGCTAAATAAGAACAACTAAAAAAGGTGTTTTAGAGCACACTGTAAAAAAAAAACTCCCATCCTTTCAACTGAAAACAAGTCGTTATATGTGGTAACAAACAAAAGGACCAGGACCTCAAAAACTTCTTACATGTTTTGCATTATAAATTCTTCAAGTCCTGGGAACTAAACTGGAGTGCTGAAATACTACTGTTCCCAAAAATTTTCCCTTTACTAGTGTTTTAATGATGGTGATGAGGAGCGCTGTCCAACACATCACTCCTATAGGTGTGTATAGATAAGGTCTGTTTACTGCGAAAGCCATATCATATGATTTATATCCCTTTTCATACTGCTCAAACCATTCACTGACCCCTCGTACCCTAGGAATGGGGGCATTTTCACTCCCATCAGGATGGAAAAATTTCATCACAGGATAAAAGTGATCAGTCAGAATAACATGAGAGATTTATAGACTGCAGCCCTACTATAATATCTGACCACAGTCTCTAACCCAATTCCCTATAGACCACACAGCCAGTTGAGCTGACTCAGCCCCCTGTTGTCCATGTCCCAATAATGAACCCTCTTTCAAAGCCACTGAGATCTTTTTCCCTTGCCATGTTGATCCAAAAGCAAGGTCAGCTGAGCCTGGTCAGCATTTTTATACATGCCACAGAGCTGAAGATATTAACTGAAAGGAACTGTATCATGCAGTACACCCATCTGGAAACATCGGCACTCTAATCATTTATTCAGTTTTTTCTCTTTCATTTCAAATCAAATCAAGTCAAATGTATTTGTCATAAATATACACAGCCATACACAGTACAACAAGCATAGGAATGCTTTTGTGCAAACTTCTTGAAAGCTCCTGTCCATTCATATTATAAGTCATATTTTCAAAACAGTTAACATACTGTGCTAAATAGAAGCTCTCCTGCTTTGTACACTTTGTGTATGTACGAGATGTGTATGTACGAGTTTACTAAACTAGCCTGGTCTACCTCAGCACATACACCTGAACTCACTGTTTTACTCTTCATTTACACGCACAGCACATCACAGTACTATACTATTAGTACAGTAATTTAGTTTGGACCCTAATCACCCAGCCTTCATGCATACATTTGCACATGCACATATTATTATTTGTATATTTTTATATTTATTGTATTTACTTTCTTATTGTACTTGTGTTTTGTCTATTGCCCTTGCACTATTGTATGTCCTACCTATTCTGCACTGTATATGTAGCAGTGTTTGGTTGTACTGTAAAAGCCTGTATTAGTAAAATGACAATACAGTTTAATTGAAATAAATTGAATTGAATTGTTGGCCAAAATAACACATTGGCCTAACCCAAACAAAATCATTAAACACACTCCAAGCAATACAACATTCAGAGAGTAAATTTGTTCAATTGTTAAACAGCAACCAAAGAAACCCATTAAATACAGCAAGTGATATAAGTCTTAAATATTTACCCTTCGTAAGTGTATCTGCAAACAGTCTTTTCTGTAAACAGGTCAAAATGTAATATTAATTTTTAAATGTATTTTAAAATATTAATGTTTAAATGGTGAAAGTGCTGGGGGACAACATTGAGACTAATTCACCAACATCTTTCTAAGATTGGTCTTAAATATGCTGTTGAGAAAAGTCCTAACTGAAAGACTCTTAATGTGTTTTTAAACTGCAGAAATGTTCACCGCTTTAATGGATCCCATTATCCTCGTAAATTGAACAAATCGCATATAAGAAAACATCATTGAATGGCAGAGGCTTTGTCAAACCTGAGCTTTAAAAAGAAATTTCGTCTTAAGAACAATTGGTGAATAAACTGTCCCAAATGATGAGCTCTGAGTATGTACTGGTAGAGGGACACAATGTGACGAAGGGTCCCAAGCAAGAGCACCTGTCATACATACTGGACAGCATTCAACACCTGAAATTGGGGTGACATTTATGGACCACATCTTCGATTATGGCCTGTCGGTGAACATGGAAGAGGGAAAAAGCTGCATGAGACTATAGTGAAAGCAATGATAGCATTAGCACATTGCACACTAGCACTTGTCTTGGGCTTGGAAAGTGATAATGAAGTTAAAGTTGAGCCCAGTTTTGTTAAACATCGCTTAGCAATCGAGAAAAACCGTAACAGCATCATTATGCCAAAGCCTCATGAAAATGTCAAAATGCCACAATCAGCATTGTGCAACTACACAACTCTCCTGATAAACAGCACTTCCCAGCATCAAAAACACCCTTGAATCTAACCTGATGAACATACGCTAGCTTGTGTGCTGAATCCTTTTGATTTTCTGTACTTTAAGAGGCTTATCAAGTGCCAGTGATGCAGACAGATGCCCGAGAAGACAGCTGACAGGGGAAATAAGAGGCACGCTCGGAGAAGGAGATCAGAAGACGATTCTCTGTTTAGCCCAGAGGCAAGAGGAGCAGTCTGCTCACCTTCACACAAAATGATTACCAGAAGCAAAAGGTCAACCAGTTCTCTCTGATATTTTTTTTCTAAACTATATACAGTCGCTCTGAACAGGAACCCAGCACACCTCGGAAAGACGTTTGAATTTGATGAATTCTTACAGCCTTGTTTTTGGACCGGGAAGGAAGGGAAGGTTAAGTCAGAGCCACTGGGAGACGTGAAGTGCATGAGAAAGCGCTGTAATTTTACTAGGAGAGCTTGCTTGTTCTCAGCCTGACAGGAAGGCGTCAGCAGAATTAAACGACAAGATGCCTTGACCTCCTCGGAAGAGGGGGTGTCTTAATGATGGAGAGACAGTGAAGCAGAGGGGCAATCTGTTAGCACCCACACAGCCAAGATGAATAGCCCAATTTGAGCTGGCTGCCCAATCTACCACTGACCTCCCCACAGCAGCTGGCCTGACTTTCTGCCCAATTTTAAGGCGTCAACAAACAACAGACAACAGAGCATTACCACAGAAGTGTGTTATTGTATAAGGCTATTTCTAATTGGTAATATAGCTGTGTTTGTCATTGTCCGTCATGTGTGTCTATTGAATTGACGCCACTGAAGCCACTGATTTTTTGCACTGCATTGCAGTATAGATAGGGTGAGCAGTGCATTGAAAACTACACACTTATGTACCTTAATTACTAACTTAAGGTAACTTAATTACCTTTATAATCTTTAGTAGCATTGAGCGCAGTACATCTGGAGAAGCAGTCGCAAAGTGAGAGAATACCACACCAAGACAAGCTCAGCAAGGATGCCAGGGACTGTCCTTTGGATAAATTGTGATCTATGAACACCATTGATCCAAGCAACCTAACCCCTCATTGCTGTTTCCAAACTCGTAGTTGGATACTGCCAACTATCCTGTTTACAGCACAGGTGTGTACAAATGGACTGTACTGAAACTAGGCTATAAAAGCCCTGAAGCCCACAAACATCTTATGGGTGCACAACTTGTTTACATTTGGACCAAAAGACTGTGACAACACGGTTCTAACTGCAAAGGTGAGCTGGCTGTCACAACTTTAGACTGCAGCATTTAGGAAATGGAGTCAATTAACCCCTTAAAACAGGCCAAAGGTGTTATTACAAACTTTTATTAACAACCAATAGCCCCTCCAGTTTGTACGAAAATCCCTGTAGTTACTGAGTGATACACGTTACACCTTAGTGTGTAACAAGCCTTTCTGCGTTAAGGGGTTTAATAAATAAACAAGAGCCTGTCATCATCATAAATCAAATGTCTGACAGTATCAGTAAACAGAAAGTGTCTTGAGTGTTCCCAGTATTCAGTGGTTGGATCAACACTGCCAGTTAACACACAGTTAACCCCTTAAAGTAGCCCAAGAGCAGGTCGCAAGATGTGTAAAAATCTACCATGCTTTGAACAGGTGAAATATTTAAACACAGAGAACAAAGGTGTAACAGTAAAAAAAATCATGATTCAATTAGTACCATGGGTTTGGAAAAACACCAAAAAAACAAAATCCAGGTTTCTTTTCATTTCATTTGAACCGACGGTGTGCAAGTTACAGTTTGCCTGATGCCAGGCATGGGCTAGAGGGGTATATGCCCCCCCAGCATTACGCTGTGGAGCAGTGGAACTGTGTTCTCTGGAATGATGGTGCTCCATCCAGTACTCTTAAGATGAGTTTAGGAGTTGGGGATGAGGTGGGGTGGTGATCATCCAACATCCTGACCTCACTAATGCTCTTGTTACTGGATGCAATCAAATCCTCCAAAATCTCTAGTAGAAAGCCTTCCATGGGCAGTAGAGACAGTTAGTCTTTTTTTTTCTTTCTGATTTACAAAGAAACAATGAATGAGCAGGTGTCCCAATACTTCTGTCCACTTAGTGTATAAGGTTTTGAAATGACAGTGACAATATAAATGGACAGATTGACAGTTTCATATCTGATTTATTCATCTAAAAAGTGCAGGACAATGTGTACTGCGTGTACCCTAGTTACAGATGTGAATCTGTTGTTTTAGTTTCCTCTTCCAGGAGAAACAGAGGGACGAGGGATTATGTTTGTGTGTGTGTGGGAGACAGTGCCTGAGGGCATGGGAGCAATATCTTATTCATTTGATTAGCTCATGAGAGCTGGAAACAAAATGAAATAACATCCAGCAGAACTTCCTACAGGGCAGCCTCTCCGGTGTGTGTCTGTCAGTGGACACGCGGGTCACAAATGCAGCACACAAATTTGAGCATATTAATTATTCTCATCATTACGATTTTGTGTCTTCCCTCTTTCTTCCTAGATGGCAATTATGAAGTAGGAAAGTGACTGTGCAGCTTCCGGGCAGAGACCCATATTTCACCCTAAACTCTCGGCCCTCATCAGAGCCTTTCTCTGCGCTTCCTACTGACAGTCTGGGGGTTGTTTTGGGTGGGCTGCTCTTTGCAACACATTGTAGAGTTGTTTTTGTCTCCCATTTGTTTTCCAGAGTGCATCTGCATGAATACGTTGTGCATGCTTACAATGTAAAGGTCATGTGCTGTCCACAGCTTCAGATGACTACCCATAAAACAACATTAAGTAGCATTTTTACCTTAAAACAGCTTCAAAAAAAAATTCAACACTTCAGTGCCCTGTAAAAGGCACAATAGCATCTCTATTATTGTTACTCCAGGCGCCAAGATTGGCAGGATTACTTTAAAGTGGTATTCCCTGGGCTTTAAGTGGCTCAGCAGATTAAAAGGGCTGACACTATGGCCTAAGGCTCACGAATTCAAATCCCAGGTCATGCTGCTTTGCCATCAGCAGCCGCAGCCCAAGGCCATGCTCTGTGTGGCTGGGTAGATGGCGCTCTCTCCCCTTCACTCTCATTGTGATGCTGGCTGGCATATTGGCTGCCTAGTGATGCTGCACTACCAGCAGTTTGAAAAGAGGTGGTTGCTGACTTCATTTGTATAGGATTAGGCACGTGCTTGTCCTCACCCTCCAAGTGCCAGCAGTATTGCAAGTGATAGGGGGAGTCCTAGTGACTGGGTGGGTTAATTGGTTCAGCTAAATTGGGGAGAAAATTGGGAAATACTTAATGTATAAAGTCACATAAAAACAGCCCTGTGTCCTCATGAAACAAACCTCCTGTCTAATGCACACTGGCATTGTTCAAATAACCCTTTGTAGTACCTTTATTTACATGGGTTGCATTATATATACCATACATATACCTTTTGAAAGGAAGCATGTCCTAAGTTGCTAATGGAGAATCCCATATCATTAGCACATTTTGGTATAAAACAATAACTGACTGATTGACATCTTTCTCTTACTGAGTCTCAACTCTACATACAGCCTCTATCAGAGCTTTAATATAACAACACATCCCAAGAAAACCTGTTCATGAACAGCATCAGCATTCAGTTTTTGTTTTAGCCATGCAAGTTCGCTCAAAGTTCTAACTGTGCTAGAAAACATTTCTGGAGAACCTCAGTTCCTATATTAGTGAGGTAGCACAAAAGTACATATTCCAGATTAATGAGCTTGAGTGGTTCTCTCGCTGAATCCTGAGTCCTGGTAAAAGTCCTGCCTCTCCCCAAAACAGATATTCTGACTGGTTCTACTGTGGAGTTTGACTCTCTGTTGTCTCACCACCAGCTGAAACAGATATTCTAGTTGGTTCTACTGTGGAGTTTGACTCTTTGTTGTCTCACCACCAGCTGAAACAGATATTCTGATTGGTTCTACTATGGAGTTTGATGCCCTCATCCACCATATGACCAATTTTCTGATATATCCCTTATCTCTGGTTAGATCTGTAATTCTTACAATAGACCAACCTGTAAATGTTTGATTCTTCTTGAGACACAAGTTGTGTGATACATCGCATTCACATGTAACTGGTGGAGAGTCATCATTTGAGAAGAGTCCAGCTATGCTCACACATATAATTAGTTGGAGCACATGCCTGCAGGACTGAGGAAAGAGAGAGAGAGAGAGAGAGAAATGTGACCACACAAGCTACCATCCTCTGCATGTGACACATAATTATGCCTGTCTATGAGCAGCACCAGTGTCTTTCATCTCTTTTAATTAAAATCTACCCCCAGAGACATGACTGCTAATGTTAGTACCCTTACCTGTGGGCTAGATGCAGTCATGGCCTTAACTCATCACAAACAGAGAATGTTGCAGAGGTAAAGATTTTTTTTTCCTCTGTGTAAAGTGAAACATGCAGTCAATTTTTTTATCTGAAATCTTCATGTCTGTAGTGTCAGTTAATGAGGAGGTTTCTGTAGAAATAATCAAATACAATTAGAATATGTTTTGATCCCTTTTTGAGTGATTAGTGATTTTAACATATGGTTTCATTATCGTTTCATTTTCATCAAATAAATAAAGACAGTTTTAACCCCTTTTCACACACATTCTTTTACATAGCGTGGCACGTACTGGTAATTCAACGCAAAGGGGCTATGCTTGAAAACAAGCTGGGTCAAAATCCTGATACAGTCCACCACCAGCACTTTATTTTCAACAGGTGTTTCTGCCCTTGCCACTACATGAAGAGAGGTGAAAGGGACTGTAATTACGAGTGGTGGTCTAAGGATGCGGTCAGATAATAAGAAAATAAAGAAATGTCTGTGACAAACTTGGAGGTCACAGACATTTCACAAGGTCGTTTAGTAAAGACAGTGGTTCTATACCAAAACATAGAACCCTCAACTAGTTTACATAATTATCCTTTTTTTTACTTTTTCAAGTGTATTATATATGGCATTTTGTTATTAGCGAAGAAAGGTCCTGCTGAGTCTTCAATGAGAGAGTTTTAAGAGTTAAAGGATACTTTGCTGATAAACTATATTGGCTGTATACATCTATATTTAAGCAGTGGATGTGACTGAACTGAATTATTATAATAATAGGATGTACAATAACCCTGCTAAGGATAACCAAATTTCTCACAGTCGTATGTACCTAAAATGTGTATGGCACACCTTCACGTGTCTTCTAGCTTGTAAATGTGCCAGTGTCTGCTTTTAACGCTGTAGTGGAGCTTAGAACACTTTAAATGCTGCTAGTTTCTGCCTTCTGCTTATGCCTCTCATTTCTCAGCTCAGAGAGCTGCTGCTCGTCAGCCTCGAGCATGCTGCACTAGCTGAGCTAAAGGCTGGATGGATGATGGCCTCACCTTCATTGTGACTGTAAATGGGAGGAAAGATGGGGTTGCTACAAGTTGTGTGACACTGGAGACGGTGTGTTAAAAATCCATTAATAGCCTCCTAAATATTAGGACGGCTCCTCAGTGCTGTGCATTTCATCAGGAGTGTTTCATCCTGGACTGGTTTCGAATTAGAAACAATATAGGGCAGCCAGTCAGAGCAGAGGGTTTTTACATACACTATATGGACAAAGGTATTGGGACACAGCTCTTAATCATTGAATGCAGGTGTTCCATTCAGTCCCATTCCTACATGTGTATAAAATCAAGCACCTTGGCAAGCAGTCTGCCTTTACACACATTTTCTGAAAGCTCACTAAATTACAACATGGTACTTTCATAGGATGCCATCATTGCAACCCATTCTTTTTTTGCCTTTCCTTGATCAGCTGTGAGTGGTATTACTGAAAAGCAGGAGTGTTTACGAACCACAGCAAGTTACGGAGTGGGGATGTTAAATGCTGAGCTCAGCGCATAGTATAGAACAGGCTCCAGCATTATAGAGGTCCAAACCTGCTGTTAGAGCTGTAAAGGGGGACCAACTCTATATTATCGCCTATGTGTAGGTGTCCCAATACTTATGGTCAACATAGTGTATATCAGTCTTAAAATATGGTGACAAAAGCAGTCTGTTCAAATCTAGTTTAACTAAAAAAACACAAAGCATAAATAAAATAAAACACACTTCAGAAATTGCCAAAATGTCCTCGTCACCAACACGCCTTCTGAGAACTAGGTCTGGGTGTGGTCTTAATATTCTGATGACTGTGTGTGACTGACTTTTTTGCTTTGAATTGCAGTTGTAATTTCACGGGTCTTCAGGGTTTACCGCCCATATATAGATACAAGCTCAATCTGCGACTCGGGGGGGGCAGCTGCCCTGTGTGCCCTGTCGTTCCTCCTGTCTAGTGTTAATTGCCTCCCCACTTCTCCACTTCAGTGGCCTGCTACACGCTGTGTCAGTCGCAGTAAAAGTGCACAGCGGGCAGTGGATCTTCAGGGTGACATGGACATGGGAACTGATGTGGCGCTCAGGGCAGCCGCTCCTCCAGTCACGGCTTGGGCTTTAGCTCTCCAGGTTGAAGTATGCTGAGTAAACCTAATCCACTTTAAGGGCTGCACATTCCACATCAAGAGGAGAGTGATACTGGTGAAACAGCATACATTTATTCCATTTTGGGAAGATATTCATAAGACATAATTTGTAATTTTACATGGGGGCCCTGAGGAGCCAGATTTACTTAATTAGGGCTTTAATAATAATAAATCGCTTGAATGCTTCGGCCTATTTGAATATTATTGCTGACCATATGTATCCCTTCATGGTCACAATTTACCCATCTGCTAACGGCTACTTCCAGCATGATAATGCAGCCTGTTACAAAGCAAAGATCTCTTTAATTGGTTTAATGAACTCCAGTGGCCTTCCTCCGGCTTTAGTAGAATATCTTTGGGAATTGATAGAACAGAATCTTAATCTCTGGAATGTTTTCTTGTGAAATCCATGCCACAAAGAACTGAAGCGGTTTCGAGAGCAAAAGGAGGTCCTACATAGTATCAATATAGGGGACAGTACATAAACTTTAGAGAGCACTCCAAATATTGTGTAATTTAAATTGCTCACCTTTCATTTATTAAGCTTGAAGGTCCAACTTTTTGATTATGGCTGTTGTTTATCTCAGTGAAATCATTGTTTCTCATGGTGGCCAGCTTTTCCTCAGCCTCACTGGTGAGCTGGAGCTGAGAATGGTGTTGATTAGAAGTTGTTTGACTGCCTGTTTCATTCGAACCATATGAGGAAGTTATCAGTTAACGCAGCAGCTGCGTCTGACTCTTCTCTCCCCCTCTTTCTCGTTCATCCTCACCATTCTAATCCCATGCTCTCGCACTCTCTCCATCTCCTGCATCGCCTAATTAGGTGGTTCACCTGCTGCCTGCGGAATGGGGTTCCTCTCAGCTCTTTGCATGTCAGCTCTTTAATGCACACAGAGCTGTGGTAAAAGACTAAAACAGAGCATGGTGGAAGAGCACGGAGTGGAGATGGAGAGAGCAGGACAACAACAGGCCACATTTAGCATGGCCAGCCTGATAGCGAGAGGCTTTTTATAGTGTGTTGCTTGTGCAATTTCTCCCATGATTTTTATTCGCTTCTCAGCCAGGGAGTATTTATATCACTCAGCACGCAGTACAGAGCATGTCCTCATACACTCGGAAGTAATTAGGTCCTCCAGCCATTATGGTTCAAAAAGTTTAGCTCAGTGACTTTGGGTATTTGTGGTATTTGTGGGTTGATGAAAATGACTGAGCTCAGCGTTTTCGCAGGGTTTGGGAGATAATGGTTGAAACTGTTGAAAATCGGTGCATGCTAGTGTACAGTAGAAAACATTTGAGTGAATATCATGTCACAATCCTAACTCTCACAAACAAATGACCACCAACCCATGCTGTCCTCATATAAAATAAGTCTAAAATAGATTGAGTCTTTTTATCAGAAGTCACAGTTAATTGCATCACCAGCCCATAAAAGAGAGTTGTGTTAACATGCTTCACGACTTGGCCACTTTACTCCACCGTCTGACCCTCTAAAGCTCTTTGCTGTGAGAAAACATGATGGCTTATGGAATGGGTGACTCACCACATGTATAAATGGGCTTTTATCAGAATAATCTCCCGCGATCTGAGTGACAGCGTAACCAGAGAAGGCGTAATAGGTTCGGGCGTCAGCTGGATGATGATAAGTAATTCAGTTCAATGCCATACATCTGATATCTGCACTTGCCTCTCACGTTACCACAGCACTTTACCAATATTACATTTCATGGCACAGGACAGGGCTGTATATGTCTCCACCAGGCTACATTATTCTGAACGTCACCCGCTAGACTGCTCCCTGGACATGGAAAGTCATCCTAGGGCACACAGGGAGTGGAAAATGACAGACACTTTGTAAGCAGAGGCATAAGCCACTTGGCAGTAAGCGACTGTGATTGTAACCAGAGAGAAGAATTAATATTTGCAAAGGCATTCTAGTTGCATGGGCTGGTCATGACTCTGTCCCTCATTCACATGAACATTATAGGAATTCCATAATTTGTGGGCTTAGCCTGTTTACAAAATGGTTATATACACAGCTTGGAGGATCATTAGCACTTCAGTAACACTCTCAGGTAGTTAGGATTATCATACAGGAGTCAAATATTACATTTACCTTGTATATTCTTTTTACCACAGGTCTATGAGCCTATATATAGCAGAAACACTTCTGCTATAAATCATTTCTATATTGTCATTTTCCAGCTTCTCATCATGCCTTAGCATTAAATAGGCTGGTGTCGTTACCGTGTCTGTGGGACTGATATATGAAAATAGCCTCTTGTATTGCCGGGCTTATTACATTTTAGACCTCATGATTCGTTAAATTATGTGAAAAACAATGCAAACTTGTTATCCTTAGGTCACAAGAGTGAGGAGTAGAAGTCTGGCAGCTGGTACAGTGTAAAGGTTACGTTTGAACTGAACTCCTTAGGGCTGTCAGAAAAAAAACCCACAAACCTCCACCATGCTTGCCAGATGTCGACAGCCTCAACCGCACAATGTCTACCTGTCCTAACATCTTCCACTCCTACCAATCTGCCACAGACTGTCTGCTGTAAATACCTTTCTTGTCAATTCAACCCAAAAGGGCAGTCATACAGAAAAGTGTTCATGGTTGTGACATTATAACCAGAAAGAAGTCATAATGAGTTGCTTTTGCCATTGTCAAAACAAGAGTCATGCTGTTTCATGTTCCAGACATAACTGTTACTATCTACAGCATAGAAATGTGTCAGCAATAGGTCAGCAATAGATGCAACTTAAATTGGCTGAATGCACCAATTAGAAGGGGTGTCCACAAACATTTGGACATGCAGAGTGCTGTAAGGCAATCTTTATAGTAAGTCATTCTTAAATAGGATAGACCCACTCTCGTCTGCATCCGCCCTTCAGCTAACCTATGGGAGCAAAGTGAATTATGATGATCATGATGCAGAGTAACCTCCGATAGAATGTAGGTAGTGTTAGTAAGAGACGCTGTAAAGGTTTAAGGCTGGAGTAGACTTCTTCCCAGCAACACATTATGTCATTAAACAAGTGCAAAGTAATTACCAAGTCATGTTCATAATTTGTTCTCATAAAATGAAGGTATTAGTTATGCCAGAGCTGGGGCACTCATTACCCAGCCCATTACGCTCTATCATTCTTAATCAGCAGTGGGTGCCCCCTAAAAGCATTGTAACTAGATTATTATACTTCCCAGTTTAGTGCATCGTTATATCACCCTCCAGATAACTGTGACATGGGATTTCACTGCTGAAGCGCTGTCGAGTACATTAGCAAGGCCGGCTGTATTACCTGCTGTATTTTCTGGTGAGGACCAAGCGCAATGATTCCTACATTCTTTTTTATTCCATCAGTTCATGTTTTCTTGAGAACATTCCTCTGTGCTATGTGTTCATATATTTGCTCTCCCAAAATAGAAACCAGGTAATTAGAATATGATTACGGTTTCAGCGCTAACGCAATCAACACAACGTCTAATAGGCCTACAGAACAGGCCGAGGGATTTTTTTACGTCTGCTCTGAGCATACAGTGTGTGAGTAAGTAAACCAGTTCCTTCAGGGCAGTAAAGCGAGTCAGACGCAAGGACACACTGTTCTCGTCCTGGGGGAACTCAGCCACATTGCCTCTTCAAGGTTCATTGCGCATTTTAATAGGAAGAAAATACATATCTTAAAAATAAGATTCCTTCCATCTGGCCTTGGAGCACCAGTACTCCTCTGTGTTTGTGTGTGTGTGAGTGAGAGAGAGAGAGAGAGAGATAGAGAGAGAGAGATCTTGCCTCTTGCATAGGCTGTGTAGCTGTAAGAGTGAGGTCATTATCCTTTCTGACATGCTCCACTGATCTACATCGTATTACCAGAGGTTTGATAACGCTTGCGTCTGTGACGCCTATGAAACAAGCCCCCGTGCAGCTCTGAGGGCGACCGTGCAAATGCAGCATAGACTGAGAAAACATTTGAGCTTCACACTGGCTTACTCATTCAGCACTAATTAGAATAATTAACTGCCACAGATCTGCCACAGAGAAGGCTGATGTCGCTTGGTAATATACTATGGATGCTTCGTACTCTTGTGGGCCTTTCCTGCTTCAAATCAGTGATGATCTACTCAAATTTCATTCAGGTAACAGGGATCAAGCTGATTTTTCAAGTTATCCAAGTAAGCAAAATAACAGCAGTTATATTTCAGTTTGTTTGGGAAAGAAATGGCAGGTCTTTGATGGATTCGCTTCTCAGTTTCTAGAAGTAGGTGTTGGCCTGAATGTACTTAGCTCATTTTTTAACATTTGTTTTTGCTGTCATTTTGCTTTTTAACCTGTTAAACTGTCATTAAAGTTTAGTATTCTGTAATTAATTATAATCAAAAAGAAAAATTAGTATGAGTTAGTGGGTACAGTTTACCATCTTTTGTATGTATTTTGTATATATTTGAGTTCTAGGGTCTATGGAACTGTTAATTGTTTATTGATAACTGAAGTGTGGGCCTATGTACAAGGTTTAAGGGGTTAATGAGTGCTGCAGTGGGGGAATCCATTTCTCTACCTTTACTCTTTCACATTGGAAAGAAAGCATGTCATCCAAATTCATGTTTACTTAAAATAACGTAAAACTGACCATAGCATGATGATAAGATATGTATAATAAAATAGATTTCTGTGTATAGTATCATTTCAACTACTCAGTACACTTTAAGCATGTTATAGGGGGTTTTAAAGAACCATCTACAAGAAGTTTTCCTTGTATATGAAGAATAATTTTGTCAGACAAATAACTAGTTAAGGATGTATAAGCTTCTCTATATATAACCATTGCTTTTACTATAGAACCTTACTGGTTTTACACTAAACATTTTTTAGACCAATAGTGGGAACTCCTTTGGTTCTTAAAAGAACCTTACTCTAATGGTTTAATAGTTCTATATTTAACTTTTGCCTTTACTAAAGAGCCATTGTACAACCTTCTTTTTTTCTAAGAGTGTATCCACTAAACCCCTAGCAAAAAAGATTCTATACATTACTTAAAAAGAGTTGACTCTTACCCATAAATTAATCTCTATTTGGTGCTATAAAGAATCATTTTTAAAAGGCTTCTTTAAAGCACCCATGTAAGATGGTTTTCATGGTCCTCTATTATAACCATTCCTTATACACACCAATCAGTCATAACATTAGTACCACCTGCCTAATACTAAGTAGGTCCCCCTTGTGTTGCCACACCAGATCTGATCATTTGCTGTATGGACTCCACAAGACTTTTGAAGGCGTCCTGTGGCATCTGGCATCAAGACCTTGAAGCAGATCCTTCAAGTCCTGTAGGGGTCCTGAGATGGGGCTTTCGTGGATCGAATCTATTAGTCTTAGGTGCCCATTACCATGTTGCTGGTTCACTGGTTGTCCTTTCTTGGACCACTTTTGGTATATACTGACCACTGCATACCGGAAACACCCCACAAGCTGCCTGACTGATGTTTTGGAGAGTGCTCGGCCCCAGTCTTCTAGCCATCATCTTGTCATAGTGGCTCAGATTCTTATACTTACCAATGCTTATGCTTTTTTCTCCTTTTTAACATTTCTCCTTCAATAACTGAACTGTCTTCTTGACAGATGCAACTGTAGATGTAAAGTTTTTTTTTAGTACTACTGTAATCATGTGACCACCCAGAATAATGGTGATATCATGCAACTCAAAAATTGGAAAGGGTGTTTATTTTTATCTTCATTTAAATGATCGTTCTAATTATTATCTGGCCTTGCAGACGCATGTGTGGCCTTGGCTGTTGACAGTCTGTTAGCAGAACACTGGAAGAGGTCTGTTCAGAGGTGGATGGGCCATGTGTATCTCACACCCGTGGCACAAACTATTTGAGTTGGATCACACTGAATGTTAACTCCAAGCTGGCTTCACATTCCAGGTCAGCACTGTTGCCAAGCTGAAGAGGCCAGATATCAGCACCTCAAAGTCATTCGCCTCTGCAAGGAGAATGTGAACGTTTTGTGCAATTTTTCACTTTTTCATAGACAACAATTTTCTGTGCTTTTGCAAAACAGTAATATCTTTAGGATAATGAGCCATGAAATTGACTCTTGTTTTTTCCTGACCCGTGTATCCTGTTTCTATTCCTCATGTCCGTAATGAGGAACAGCAAGACGTAAGTAGAATATGGTAAACAAAACAGGCAGAGGAGAAACATAAGAGAACACTTAACCATCGCCGCTGAAAGCACTGCGATTTATGAGAGGGAAAGCTCACTCAGTTACCCTATTCCCGGTCTCATTTTACATTAATCCTGTATTCTGCACATATTAAACATAAACATAATGACTTAAAGTGCCCATATCCTACATTTGTCTTTTATATTTTTCCATGAGATCCACTTACAACATTTGTATGGCTTTATGTTCCAGAAAACGGTCATAATTCATTTTACCAACCGTTTTCCAACCTTTCTTTATCCCTTAGAAACAGGTCTTTGTTACTGTGTCTTTATGATCTGTTCTGATTGACTGTGCTGTAATGTGCCTCATTTAAAAAGCAGTCAAAGCTGAAACATGCCTCAAAACCGCGATATGAAAGGGCAGGGCTAACCAGAACTAGGCTGGATGGGTGGGGATATGTAAATGAGTGTGCTCTATTGACATGAGAAAAACCGTGATTTTAAAAAAGACTGTTTTTGCAGCCTAGTTTCCATATATAAACTGTATGGATCAGCATCTTTATAGAAGAAATGGTCTTAACCTTAATGTGCATTAATTATATATGGCACAACATCACTGTTTGTTTGTTTTTTTGCCGATACAGATACCAATCCAGTATTTACCCCTCATAAAAAACTAGGTTTTGAATTAGGCATATGTAATCAAAGTACTTCAGTTAATATTAGATAGAGATTCTAAAGAATGCCGTCATCCTCAAACTACTCGAACACTCTACGACAGGAATACAAGACATGGACAAAAATATTGGGACACTGGCTCGTTCATAGCTGAAATGAAAGGAATTAAAAGAGTTTATGCTGCTTTTGTTGGAGTAACTGCCTCTACTTTCCAGGGAAGGCTTTCTGCTAGATGTTTGGAGTATTGTTGTGAGGATTTGATTTAGCGATAAGAGCATTGGTGAGGTCAGGTTGTTGGATGATTACCACCAAACCTTATCTCAAAAGTTTTGGATGGAGCACCACCATTCCAGAGAACACAGTTCCACTGCTCCACAGCTGAATGCTGCAGGCTTTATACCCCTCTAGTCCACCTGGCATTAGCCATGATGTCAATCATGTTGGTAATGCTTCTCTACAACAACTAGACCAGCTGTGTATGTGCATTTGCACATCTGTGTCAGCAATTGGTGCAATGTAAAGTAGCTGAATGCATTCTTTAGATGGGATGTCCTCACATTTGGACATATAGTGTACATGGTTAACAATATGGCATCACAGTGTGAGCCATTGTAAGGTAGATTTGTTATGGAATTGGATTGGATACATTATTGTTTCTTTCCTTCGATGTCCGATGACCTCTACGGGATACCCCTCATTTCCAATATGCCATCTCTAACCTTAATGTACCTAGATTTGATTCCACATAATTTTGCACTATTTAAATGAAACGTTCTTAACATCAATGTATTTTAAGAGAATGTGATTATTTTTTTATTTTGGATAATTATTTGGGTGTATTTATCTTGGTCATATTAGATATAAACTGTTCACACTATGTAGAGGTCAGCTTTTTTTAATAATTATTTGATGACAGTGGTATTCTCTAGGATGTCCAGTTTATTGGGCATCTCCTAGCAATAACAGTCCAAAGAAGTCCTACAGAGTAACCTTATGTTACCTAAATCATGTAATCATATCAAAGCCTTGATACTGATCTCCCAGCACAGCCCTGGTCAAGATCATCCTCCCGCTTAATCCATCTGTTATCTCAGACAGCAGAAGTCGTTTGTCAGAGAGGGACAGAGGGATGTATGAACAGTCCTCTTTCCATGAGCTCATGGTCACTCTGGTGGTCAGTGCTCACACTTCAGCTGTCCGACAACACTTCAGAGCAGCAGTCACAACCCGGATCGCAGCATATCTGTCTCAGCCAATAACGAACCTCACAGCCAAGTAGCCCTGTGAATTCAGAACAAGTATCAGATTCACGAGAGGATAGAAGAGGCAATCATTTGGCTACTGGGCTCCTCCATCTACGTCAACCTTGACAAGACTCACTTATAGCACAGGAGTGGTTCGTCTCAGTACCATCAGTTAGCAGTCATCACAGAAGGGACCTGGCCTGAAATGAAAATGAGAACATACATCTCTCAGTAAGTCTGCCACCCAGTATTTCCAGGCACGTCTACACCCTGAATCAGAATTTCATATTCTAATCTCCTTTCTGAGGTTTCTAATTGACACCTTGACAGCATAAGTGGACTGCTATCCGTGGCAAACTGTAACAGGACTGTAAGAGTAATCCGTTAGCTGAGGAAAAAATCAATACCTTTATACAGCTCAGTTAGAGACTAAGGTAATACTTTGCAACAGGATACTGCACTTTAAAGAGACGGATGAATGATGCAGTGGGTCTGAGTTTGGTGGTTTTCTAAATCAGGTTCGGAATGAGGAAGAAGAATAATGTGAATAAATAACACCTAGTATTATTGAAGTGCATTATGATAAATCTTACATTTTAGATGTCTTGAAATAGCCTTAACTGTATAAACGAGGCCCATTGCTCCTACTCACCGCAGGCACTTTTCCCATTTCCTGCTAGTTTTGTCCCAGTGGAGGGCAGGAAACTAGCCACAGTTGAAATGGCACTGCTGTCAACTCAGATTTGTCTTCATTTCTCAGGATGCTTGTTTAATAAAGCTCAGTGGGGGAAGAAAGAAATGACACACTAATATGTTGCATCATAAATCCAAATTAGGCAAAATGAGTGCCTCTCATAGTGAGAGCCACAATACAGACACAAACACACCCAAAGGATGAGTGTACACAAGGATGAGCCTGCTATGAATGGCATGAATCTTAGCCTTAAAACAAATTCTGAAAAATGGTTGTTTTATACTTTTTAATAAGAGGCACTGTTCGAGTGTAAATATTAGGCCATACCCAATTAACAATATCCAGTTATTCTCTTTTGGTTCTTCTACCCTTGGAGATTTTGCCATGAGTTCTCAGGGCCTTGAAGAGGGAGGTAGTGTAATCTCTGCTGACCTCATAACACAACACTCATTGCATTGATCCCTCAGCACTGGGAAAGTGTGAGGAAAATGTGCTACGTAGCTTTAAAAACATTATAAAATATATAGAGTACTCATGCCAGCAACAAATCAAATTTCTGTGTATCTCTGTGACACTCAAGCTATTTACAAATTAGGTTCCAGCTAGGTGAGGTTGGATAGGTAGAATTAGAGGAGGGTATTCATAGATATAGATTAAAGAGAAATTCCACTGATTCAAGTTGTTCAGATCTTAACAAAGTTAAGAAAGCTGCACTGTGGGGAAACTGGCTGTCTGATTTCGTTATGTATAATAGTGGTAATGGGACATATTAATGGCTTGGAGTCGGGGTCAACTTTGCTATGGCATGCGCTTGACGCTGATTATGTAGTAAGTGATTAAAGTGATTAAGGAAAGGCAGGAGACGGGTGTAGGTGGGTGTGACGTTTGATTAACACAGGATTGAAGTGAGAAGCAGTGATATAACAGGCTCAAGGGGCAATAGGAAGAGTGTGGGGTGTGGTCCTTCTCCCAAAATGTTTGTTATGAGATAACTCTACATATAAGAGTAAAACAGAAGTAAAACATTTTTAGTACTGCCTTTCCGTACCACACTCAACAGCTTTTTAAAAATAAAGCTATTGTAAATCAGGCTCGGAGGCAATCTATTCATAACCATTTCATGTATTAACTTTGTGAGGTAGATTGTAAAGGCATAAAACACTTCAGACATCTCGTTCCTATCACCACCACTGTGAACAATTCTGATTGTGTACGTTTCTGTAGATCAGAGAATTTCAAACCACTCTTATTACACTAAGAGAACCTGAATAGATATTGGTATATAGATACAGATATATGGTACTGAAATGAGTAGCTACGTATGTTTTTAGTAGCTGTGAATGAAATTCATAATTGGAGCTTTTTTGAAGCAAACATAATAATTGGAGCGAACACTTCATCTACAAGTAGAATTCACTGAGATCACATGGCAGCAATATGTAATATGTTACATTCACAACACACAAGCACTACAAATGACTATGTGAGGGATTTCCATGGGGAAAAAAACCTGCACAGGATGATTATTTATCCTATATAGACCTCACTTTAATAGGAAGTACAGTAAGACAGTAAGGTCTCTACTGTAAAATAGCACCCTTTCTTCCACAGCACTTACAACTCTCCCACACAGGCCTTTATTGTTCACCCCCTAATTACACCTGCTCAACCAGGCATGGATGAGGTACGCTGCTCAAACTCGTTAATAAAAGTCTACTGTGTGCCACCTCCCGCAGTGAGCGAACAAGGTCGAGATCGTCGCCGTGGAAACGTGAGATAGAGAGCACCTGTTCCTCCCCTAGAGAGGGGAGTCCGAGCCCTCTCCTCTGGGGAAGGTGTGGCCCATCCTCAGGGTGTCATCAGCTGCTCCATTTCAACCAACACAAGAAGCCTTTATTTGATACAAACATTAACCTCTGCTCAGTTACACACCTTCGCCAAAGCAGACAGGAGAATTACAGGACACAATTAAGCAGTACACATCAAACACATACAGTGATACAAGTCCTCGAAACACTGAAAGGTCTGTGGTCATAATTAAAACCTTGATGTAACACTGACATATACACACACCCGCCATCCCTCAAAATCCACGGAAGACAAGCATCCAGGCTTTTTTTCTGTCCTGGCACCAAAGTGGTGGAACGAGCTTCCCCTGGGTGTCCGAACGGCCGAGTCGCTCGCTGTCTTCAAGCGCAGACTGAAGACCCACCTCTTCCAAGAATACTTGGGCGAATAGCAGAGTGGTCACCTTACTGACTTGTGTTTAGTAATGTCTAAGCTTAGAGGTATCTTTGAATTATTAGTCTATTCAAACTAGCTAAGGTTTTCTTGGGTAAATAGCAAAGCACTTTTGTAAGTCGCTCTGGATAAGAGCGTCTGCTAAATGCCTTAAATGTAAATGTAAATGAACACACTTCGGTAGCCATCACCAAGCTTCTGGCATAATTATGGATGGGTATTTGACCACTCTTCTAGGCACATATCAATTGCATTTGTTGGCCTTTGTTTGTCCTGACCATCAACATCTTTCCAATTCACATTCAGGATGTTGGGAAGGCCATTCCATAAGCCTAATGTTAGCCTGCTTTATCCAGGGTCATTGTCCTGTTTCAACAATCTTGCTCATGGTTTGAGGTTATGCTGAAGAATTCTGAGGTAGTCCTCCTTCATTTTTCCACTTCATCAGAGCATGAGTCCAGCACACCTACTCTCAGGGGACCTGTGAAGGTCTAGATGATATCTGGAAGACTATAAAAAAAAAACTCTCAGATAAGTTAAAGTGAGTCAAGAAGGTGATGGACCATTCCACTGTGCAGCCCTGCTTGCACAAACAATCTTCAATTGAAGAGTCATAAGAAGAAAGAATGAATGAGTCATGGGTTGCCAGGCCTTGTTGACACGACCCATGGAGGGTTCATCTCAGAACTTGCAAGACTCAAACGATCTGCTGCTAACATCTCACTGCCGGATATAGAGGACTTGTGGAGTCCATGTCTCCGTGGGTCAGAGCTGTTTTGGTGAAACCATAGACCAACACAATATTACACTGATCAGTGTATAAAACAATCATACATACAGACATTATTCAGTAGAATTATTATTAGGTATTGCTAAAACAGCATCCATAGACAAATGACTTCATCTGCCATTTTCTTAGTGGATGTGACTCCTTGGCCCAGTTACAAGACAACACTTCTACAAGCAGTCAAGCCATGGGTGTGACTCTACATCTTCAGGAAGCAGTCACTGCTCAACAACACCGTGCTTGACTGGAGAAAGAAGAGACATCAACACTCCAGACACAGCAGATTATATTACTCTTCTCGTCCCATCCTCTGGTTTCACCAGACTTACTGGAGATGTGAGAGACACCTGGCAACAGCCAAGAACACAAACATGCAATGAACAGGCCTGATTGGATGAACTACCATTGCTCACAGTTTGGTAGCAGCTAATTTCAAGTGAAGGAACTGAACAGCCAACACCAAAGCTGTTCTTTGGTTACAAATTTGCTCCACACTTGTGACAAGTAACAGAACTTGACATCTGGTCATACATACAGAACATCCAAACAATCCCGCAGACAAAGAAGTGAAAGAAGCATTCATCAAATATTAATCACTGAGCACTAACAAAGAATGAATTGTTATCTTTAGTTAAGTGCATCACATAAACATTTCACCTCAGCGCTGGAGAGCGGGGACGGTTTGGGCAGCAGGGTATGCAGCAGGAGCAGGACAAAACCAAGGTGCGTGTGCTCTTCTCGTTGGGTGTTCTGCACATTGTGGGATATTTCTATCAATTCCATTTGAACATTTGAAAAATCTCCAGACTTCCTAACTATAACTGTTCCTTACATGTTTTTAGTCAGCTTTATTCACAATTTTGTAAGCATGGTTGATGCTCTTGGCAAAAGCTCAAAAGAAAATATTTCACACAATGCTGAATTTCATTACTTCAGTAAAAGCTCTTATTTTGTGTCGTTTAAGCATGTTGTTAGGGAGGGCAATATGATAATTATCGTGTTCTCATTATTGTGATAAATCACATCACAATATACTTTTCTGAATATAACAGATATATGTACTTGAAGAACCTTAAACACTGCATCATGTTTTGTTACAATGAGAGCATATTTAGTCATGTTTAACTGGATTTAATGCCATGCAGGATGATACATCAAACGCAGCATACAAATGTCATTCGGGTCGACCAGCAGTGGCAAAAAACCCAATCTACGGTAATTCTGGTCAGAATTGTGACCAAAAGACAAAACTGACGGACAGGGACCGAAGGCAGATTTCACAGCCTATGAACAAACATGCAGTTCCCTGTGTTCTTTCAGAAACTGGTTGTGAGGGCATTGACTGCTGGAAGCAATTCTCGTTCACAAGCCATGAAACCTGTCAGCAGTCCTTGTCTGTCGGTTTCACCTTTCAGCCACAATTCTGACAAGAATTTCCAGCAGACTGGGATTTTTGCCACTGCTGGTAGACTCGTATGACCATACGCTTCAAAACCTGCAAATTTCTTCACACTGCTGCCTTTGGCACGTCTAAATGCAATCACTCCGTTATGCCAATCATTGACATCTACTTTGTGACATTTACTGTACTATACCACCTCTTCTCAATCTATGAATCCCATCACACATCCTGCAGCCCTTGTGCAACGTCACCTGCTGGAGCCTGGCGTTACAGCCACCCAAAAATGCAGGGGGACTAATTCTTTGTCCAGGGAGCTTTTTTTCTTGATTTTTACCTCATAAAGTACCTCATAAAATAAATATTAAATCCAGCACCTAAACTTGCGTTTTGGGCGGAAAACATGAAAGTTAGTAATGCATAGGTTTAGACAATGTATCTCTGATTTTCACTGTTTGGTGGTTAAAATATGGGCAAGTCATCACCGGTACCCACCACAAATGCATTTATTTGTAAAGAATTAGACAAAAACGTGGAACTAAGAGGAGAGTTCAAGTCTGTCCTTCACTTCCGTATCAGTCAGATTGTTTCAAACTTTTTTTTCTGATCCTAATCCCTAAAACAGCTGTTCCTGAACTGGAATGCTTTGAAGAAGTGCTGAAAATCTGTGCTGTAGTTACAAATGGAACGCCGGATAAATGCTGGCTATTAAGTGTACTTTAGGATCCTATACAGTTACACAGTTGCCTAGGTTCCAAGTTGTTTTACACATTTGATGTTAAAACTGAAATAAACATGCCTGATGATTCTCAGAATCATTCAGTATTTTTAAATTATTAACAATAACTCAAGGAATGGTTAGAAAGGCGTTGTTTAGAAAAACACGTGACCCTGAATCAGTGTTAAGGCTATATGTGAGTGTGTGTTCGTGAGTGCATGCATGCATAAGAGTATGCCTAATCCCTGTTCCTGTTCCAGCAGCTTCGGATTCCTCTCTGGAGTTCAAAGCACCGGAGGAGAGAAGAGGGATCAATGCAAGACCTTTTTATTCAGCAGAACATACTCATACGAAAAGTCAATCCATGTCCATTGAACAAATGAGAATATAAAAACGGACACCTCTGATCATCAAATGTGGATATCATGATATTTCAACCATTGAAAAAGTACAGAAACACATGCAAGCATGAGTACAGATTATCCAAAAAGAGGGGCATATGTTAAGACACGTATAATTGGTCGTTTTGCAAGCAAACAAATGTGCATATCTTGTGTTCATTAGAATTACGTAGATCCTTGCATTGCATTCTACATTGTCCCGAAATACTTTTCTGGAGAAGAACTTATAAACCTTTATAATGAGTTCTTGATTCATGCAGCATTGCACAACATTTACACTTGACACGACACATCAGCAGACATAAAACTGCAGGAGGCGTGCACCACCGGTCCACCCCAGCAGAAGCCAATTAATGTCCTATCTGGCACGGCACACTGCATGTCAGGGCATAAGCTTGTGGAAACTACGCAAATCGAGAGCTGAGTCACTGTTCGGCGACTGTGTGAGCCGCATCACACCCCCCACCATCCCCCCCCCCCGACCTCACACATCTAGACCAACCCGCACACCTCCTTACACGTCCGAGTTGAGGCTCAGGTTGGCCAGACGTGGGTCAGAGTTGATCTCGTACCTGTAATGGTAGCCTTCCATGTGGTCCCTGCAGGCATCACGGATATTATACATCCATTTCTTGATGCCCTTTCGGTTGAGGTAAAGGACCAGCAGAAATATCACCCCAATAAGGGCCAACACCATTCCCAGGAAGACGTACGACGTCTCCAGGACAACGTCCATTTGCGAAGGAGAGAGGTTGCACTGCAGATTCGCCTGGTCAACCTGCAAAAGCGGGACGTTTCTTAATTCTGCAGGCTCATCACAGGTCAAGTTCACTTTGTCCGTAACAAAATCAGATTTCTGTAACCATGTCACCATGTCCTTCATGAGGCAGTCACAAACCCATGGGTTTCCCGCCAGGTACAGTCGAAGCCCTGGTATCTGGCTGAAGTCTGCAAAAGTCCCATTGGGGATCTCCTTCAGCGTGTTGTTCCGCAGGTCCACATAGTTTAACACTTGACTTCTGAAAGTAATATTTTTAATCGAGATTATTGAATTGTTCCTCAAGTCCAAAGTGCTGAGGTCAGACAAACTGGTAATGCCATCTGGCAGGAATATCAGGTCACTGCTGGACAGGTTGAGATGGGAAAGTTTAGGAACACTGTTCTTTAAAAGGCTGGAAATCACTTCTGTGTAGGAGACATTATACAAAGATCTGCTAAGGTTTAGGACCTGAAGCTTATTGTTCTCTGGGAAAGCATCAGGGCTAAAATTCAGCATCTTGTTGTTGCTCAGGTCAAGTAAATGGAGACTGGGCAAGTTGTCAAACACCCCAGGGTCCACTTGCTCTATCTGGTTTCCAGACAGATAAAGGTCTGTCAAATGCTCCAGACGAGCAGGAAAGGAGTGCTCGGTTAGATGGGAGATGCTGTTTCCAGTGAGGAAAAGTGTCGTTGTGTTTGCTGGCAGGGGCTGTGGAATGGACATTAAGTTCTGACGATCGCATTTTACCGTCGTTAGTGTGCAAACGCATTTCTCAGGACAGTCCAGAGGCGAGACAGG
Source organism: Salminus brasiliensis (assembly GCF_030463535.1). Classification (NCBI taxonomy): domain Eukaryota; kingdom Metazoa; phylum Chordata; class Actinopteri; order Characiformes; family Bryconidae; genus Salminus; species Salminus brasiliensis. Next base: position 22,793,815 of record NC_132882.1, read on the forward strand.
GACAAAGCATGACAATACAAGCAGCAAGCAGGGAGTCAGGAGGCGGTGGTGGGCATGTTTCCCCTTCGCTACCAGCATGTTTGCAGACATTTGAAATGACAAATGAAGGTGACTGAATCCCCAGAAACAGTGTAACAAATGTCTGAGCAAAACGAAGAGAGGTCTGCTACAGGGGGGTTTGTGCTCACTTGAAATTCCTAGAGAACATTCACATTCCTCCCATTCCTCAGTCTCTCTCTCCCTCTCTCTCCCCCTGGACTTTTGTCTTACGTAGTTACGGAGTTGAAGCAAAAACACAAAGGTAACATGCAAACCACCAGTTTAATGGGTCTCAGATTCACATACCCATCATCATTCCTCTTCTTTGTCGAGGTTTAGGAGACGACAGAGCTGCTTTTCGTTCATCACTTAGGGCAAAAGTTCAATCTGCTCCAGTCTACTTATCTCCAGTCCCTCCAAATAAAAACACAACAAAAAAGAAAACTACATCCGGCGGGTGAACTGTTCGGCTTTTAAACGTTTGGTAGCGTTGAGATATATCCAGAACCTTCTGACTTTTTCCTTTCCCTTGTGGATTCTGTATCCTTTTCGGATTTTCATGTCACTGCCTTTGAGCGCGGCACGCAGACTTAGCCGAGTTGGATTCCTCCTCGTCCGCTCCCTGAATCCTGGGCACAGACCACTGAGTGGACTGTACCATTCCAGCAGCGGGGGGGGGGGGGGGACTCGCACACGGCAGTCACGAAGCACTGTAAGTGCCCGGTACGGCAGTGTGATCACTCAGGTTCAGGACCTAATCCTAAAAGTTGTTTTGTTTTTGTTTGGCCTTTTTTTTTGGTGTTCCAGGTTTACACACTGTGTACTTTAAAGACGAGATTTTAAATGATTAAACTTTTCTATTGTGAAGAAACATGCCAATACCCCTGCGATACTATTTGGAATGCTCCCCGAAAAAAAGGCATGGGCCTATCTCCTGTTAATGCTCAAGTTTTCAAGTCAAGTCAAGTCAAGTGGGTTTATTGTCATTTCAACTACATACAGAGTACACAGTGAAACGAAACAACGTTCCTCCAGGACCATGGTGCAACATAGACAGTGCATACAAGACACAAGTGCAACACAAACAAACAATATCTTTGTCTCAAGTGGGTTTAAATCTGGTAGCTGACAGAATCGATAAATATTTGGCACAACAATAACCTTTAATCACATTAATCATATTTAAACGTGTGATAATTAGGATATCTGCTTAGAAATGTTACTAATCAGGCTGAATAAATTCAAGCAGCCTAAGATTATATGAGCTCTCTCTTTCTTTCTTTCTTTCTTTTTTTTTTTTTTTTTTTTACCTCTAACTACAATACATCTATTATGTAGTACTTAAAATATCTATAATACTTTATTAATGAATAATTCAGTGATGAACTTCTCTCTGGTCTGATCTTAGCTTAACTAATATTGACTGCAGTCTGTTCACCCTTTTAAAGCACAACTTGCACGACAGCACAACATAATGTCATGATGTTTTCCTATAGGTGCTAAACTCTGGTAGCACTCACAAATAATTGCGGAACTATTGTATGGCTGATGAAATCTGAATAAGTTTACAGCTCAAGAAGCAACCGCCTCCTGTTGTGAAAAGGTAGAGAGGATGCAAGAAAAACGCTTAAAAAAAAGTCTTTAATTTCTTTTAATTTCTTACAGTGCAGCTCAGTGCTTTTCTCTAATGTATCATTATTGAAAATCATATAAAACTTTTAACTTTGCAGAGAATAATGCACAGAATGTGAACTGACTAAGTCTGTCTTTCTTCATGCAGCAACAGAAGATTAATTCGAAAAAAACTTTTTTAATGTGAACATTCAGAAGGTGCTGAAACAAAAAGAGGCTAATGTACATGTAAGTGTGCTAAAAGATGTCACACAAAAACCTTGTTTCTCCAAAAGGGCAATTTTACAGTAGATTCCACAACTTTTTGGGGCATTTCTATTGAGCCATTCATCATGAAATTTCAACAAAACTGCCAGAGGTGAAAAGCGGCAAAGGTTTTTCAAGGCATTTCAATTGCTTCTACATATAATAGAGAAAACATCATAGGAAATGTCGTTTTGGCAATATCACAAAGATTAATGTCTACAGATTATTTTCAGTTCCAGACTGTGATATGCATCAGTGATATACATCTAACCATTGAGTATCAGATCAATGAAAACAGCAGGAGATTCAGAAACAACTTATTGTATGCCTGCTTCATTTAGTACAGCTAAAAATAGTGAAAGCAAACATTAAACACCATATTAGAAAAATATTAAGAAAATAAACCTAACTTTCAATGGAAGTCATTTGGAATTATTTCTAAAGATTGATTCAATGTGGCAATTTTGACATCAGCTGGTGCTTTTAAAAGACACAAATGGAGAATAGATTTTGTTACAGATAGACAATTTCGATATACTACTTCCATGAATAATATTCATCTAATTGGATAGTATATCTCAGGATTTACAAGTGATATGTGATTTTAAACTGAGGAGAAGGAAATCAGCTTATCATGGTTACTTTGAGTAGCACCATTATTCATTTCCTTCTAAATTGCTGGCTTGCCAAATACCTGAATATCCGTTTTCTGTCCCATAAACCATTTCCTGCAACCCCACACTCCTGCAGTACTCCTGGAGTTCTAATTCTGGTTCAGTTAGCCTAGTCTGAGTTCCCAAGTGCTGCAGAAGCTTCCCTCCTCCCCTGCAGCATGTCACCACCACCAACAGCTGACGGAGAGTGTGCTCAGTTTGCACCTGGATTGTAGTCTGAATTACATTAGTGTCAAAGCCACAAAGCATTGCGATGAGTGGCATAAATGAGGGAACACTTTTCCTTATGTCTATTTTTGCATTTATCTAGAAAGTTTACTGAAGGTAAGGCAAAATAAAAATCAGCAAAACTTGTGTTGTTATAAAATGTTATAAATTACTTACTTTACTTTTTTGTCCTCGACAGAGGACATGTAGTTCACACAAACATTACACAATTAACAGCACTCCAAGACTTCATCAACATCATCCTACCTGCCTTCCAGTTTGACTACTACTACTACTACTAATAATAATAATAATAATAATAATAATGTTTATTATTTATCAATCCGTATTGGTGGTATGTTCTGAAGGAGGGTGCTAAAGCAGGCCACAGTGGGATGTTTTTAGCCTAAAGCCACAATTCAATTCAATGAATCAAGTCTGTATGATAATACACTGGATACCCAGGATTCAGAATTCTGTGTGATTCAGGACTAGGCCTAATCCTTGACCAAGAAGTAAGGGCATTAAATGGCATGGTGACCTAAGGTTCATGTGCAGCTGCCCTAAAGTGTCCCATTATAATGGCAGTGCTTTACAGTGGTGCTTACACACAGTGGACACTAAATGTAACATTTAACCTTAAATACTGAAAAAACACACACTCTGGTACATGCCCTGTGGAGGAAACCTCCACAACTCTCTGCAAATGATCCCTCCAGCCGGTGACGCAGGCAGGGGGACACCCTTGTGCTATCAGTGCCCTGCATATGGGAGGAGAGGTCGCTGAAGAGAGCTCCTCTGAGCCTATCGACTTCAAGCAACGGGCACACTTGGTGCAGATGTCACCTGTAGGGTAAAAAGAAAGTCTTTTTTCAGTTTGTTTGCTTGAGAACTGCTAGTCGCTTTCCCAAACTAGACGGTGTGCAGCTCTGGACTGCATGGGCCATAACCACACAGTGGTTCACAGAGTCCAATAGAAGCGGAGAATACAGGATTCCCGGAGCCAATCCCAGTGCTTCTTGCTGCTCTCTCAGTTTCTACCCCTGGCCAATTTGCAGCGCTTCATATCATTTATAAACGCAAGAACATTCCTCTGAAGATGTGTCTGTGGATTTGCCATTCCGACTCAGGCTCAAACACCGCTTCTTCCTTCATCTAGCGGCAGGTGAGAGAGAGGGGGGGGGCCCGGGGTCAGGCTGGTTGTGAAGGGTTTGCAACCTGCTTGGCTGATGATGTCACCACATATAAGCTAAGCTAGCATTAGCTAAACTACTTCGCATAACTTTAGAGTAATATCAATTCTTCGGACTTTCTCGGTGACTCATTGAACACAAGCAAGAACAGTTATTCTTTATTGGCATTTTATTTATTTAGAAAATCTACTCGTCTATCTACGGCCACGTCTCAGTAGCGGCTATCGTTAGCTAATGTTAGCTAGCTAGCTAGCTAAGTTAGCTAATGTCAAATTAGCCCGTAAAGTTACCCAGCAAGTTTCATTTATCGTGGTAAATAACCTCCTGATAATCGTTAGCTAGTGTTTTGCACCTACAGAAATATATATATATATATATATATATATATATATATATATATATATATATATATATATATAGCTAGCTATATATATAGCTATATATATATATATATATATATATATATATATATATATATATATAGCTAGCTATATATATAGCTATATAGCTACACCACATGTCCGGTTAGGTTTGTGTATATTTGTGTGTGTATATATATATATATATATATATATATATATATATATATATATATATATATGCTTTTCTGTAAGTGAGCTGGCTGCTGGACGGGCTCTGCTGGACGGGCTCTGCTGGTGCGGACTTGGGAGCTGTAGTTAGCTGGTTTGGGGAGCCAGCTTTGGAAAGTGTCAAACACTATAACGTTTCATTAACGTCGCTCTTTAAATTCAGGCTTGACTACATACATAAAAGGACAAAGATACAGGAAGACATTGGTTGAAAAGTCTTAAGCTTTCAGAGGGTTTGTGCTTTTGAAGAACCCGTTGACTTTAAAGGCCATTCTCTCCACAGCCTGCAAGTCAAGAGAAACTCATGAAGGCATAAATGATAAAGCCTCTCTGACTTGTGTTCACAAGAACTAGATTTGATATATAAAACTATTGATATTTGTGCAAAGATTATGGAGGTAATGAATTTATAATGTTGCATAAATAACATCCCTAGTCTCACCATCCTGCACCATCCTGACACCTCCACGCCAATCCCTTCATATAGTAATTAAACGACTAGTATATATTGTCCCGTGAAATGCAATGTCTGTTATATTTGATCAGCACAATAATAATTGATAGTTCTAGTGGAACACTTTTGTGTGGTAAGTTTGCCAGTAAATTATAAGTAAAACAAAGGATAAAAATTCACATGACCAAATATTCAGGTCTGTAAAACTGTAGTGTAGTACCTACCCTTTGTAGGTAAAGCGATGTGTTCATATACAGGTAAAAGACATGCAGGATCACTACTAAATAAAACGTAACAGTGGGTTTCAGAATGTGTAAAATTTCTGTCTAACCACAAAATGCCCAAGTAGGGGTAAGCAATAATTGAATGTAGATGTAAATGTGTAAGAAAGAGCTCTTTAGAGTGCGATTAGCTAAAGACCCAGCTTAGAGAAATGTCACTCACTCTTAAATTGTAAAAACCCACAGTAAAACATGTTTAAATGCTTAATGTAAATGCTTGTAGTGTAGCAATTTATTATGTAGCATGTTGGGATAGCTATGGTAGAGCATGGCTGGTAACTGTAGGTAAAGACAGCATGCATCTCTGGAACATGAACATTAATGTGGTGTTTTATTTTCTGCACAGGTACCGTTTACAATTATGGAGGCTTAAAAAGATTTGTTTTGGGGGGAAGGAGTCTTTCCCCTCAAACTGGATGGACTGTTTGGATGGACTTTTTGGGTGGTTGCAGAAAGTGTTGCCTTTTGCACAATGAGCTAAACTAGACAAAGAAGGTATTTTTGGATAACTGAGGATATATTTATAGACCTTTTGTACAGAACAAATAGCCAAATATTTATCTTTTTTTCTTGATGCCATTGATGGTTCTTCCAGCACTGGGTAGTGTGGGTCTCTGTTAATATGGTGGACTGAGGTGAGGTTGATATTCACCCTGGGGTTGCTAGGGTGCAGTGGAACCTCAACACATGCACAATTCTAGCACCCTGAGTTTTGATCAGAGAGTTTTTCTTTTCATTTTCATTTGTGCTTAAAGTTTTTGCTGCAGTAAGTGTTTTTTGTTTGTTAGTTTTTTGTTGTTGTTTTTGTTTTTTAATTGGCTGTTGTTGTTTTTTTTGTTTATTTATCAGAAGTTTGTAAAAGGGTTGTGGCTTTGCTGATTGATTTTAGTCTTATTCTGTTATAGGCTAAAGCAGGGTTAATCTGCCGTTAGGGGGGAGCGGGGTGTTTAGGGTTTTGGGAGAAGAGTGTGTAAGATGAGTGTGTTGACCCCGGAATGTACGCCAAAATGCCGTTCTCCACGCCATGCGGAGGAGATTGTGGCTGCTTTGACCAGTGGCTCAGAAGGCCGACTGAAGGTCTTCCTGTCAGCCCACTGCCACAATGCTGCCACTCTGCGGGATGAGTTTGGCCGCACAGCTCTTCACCTTGCTGCCTCACTGGGCAAACGTGATCTGTTGGAGTGGCTTCTGGACAGCAAGCACTCTGACCTACTGGTGAAGGACAAGGAGTCAGGCTGGACGGCTTTGCACCGGAGTGCCTTCTATGGCCAGATCCACTGTCTCATGTCCCTTGTAAAGGTGAGCTTAATTGGTGACTCAATTTATACCTTACTTCTTAATATGTACACTGTAGTATCACTTTAGTAGAGTTGTATCAGTTATAAGGTTAACTTTGGTTGCTCAGTTAAATTTTAACATCTCAGCTGTTTGCATGGTGATGGATAATATGAATGAACCGACTAGTTTCTCTAACAGTATTTGGTAATGGTGTATTATTATTATTATTATTATTTTTTTTTAAGAACACCTATGCATGGTTTATTGTTCAGTTAAATTTGTTATGTATTGTTGTTTGGTAGATTGCTTGACTACTAAAATAACTGATAGTAACAACCCAAGTAAATTTATTTAGTTCATCTGTTGTCTTTTGGTTACAGCATGGTGGTGCACTGTCTACTCTGGATAAGGAAGGCCTGTCTGTTCTCGACCTAATTATGAAGGACCGCCCTGCACATGTCGTTTTCCAGAGCTCTGGTAATTAGTCCCATGATCATTCTTTTTTTTATTATTTATTTATGTATTTTTTTTTATATAAACATCTTATAAAAAAATCTTATTCAGTAATATTCCCTGCTCTAATGTTTCTTTTGGGCCATATCTGTATTGTATAATATTTTTTTCTGTTAGATCCAACTGAAGTGTATACATGGGGCAACAACACCAACTTTAGTCTTGGGCATGGAAACCAAGAGAGTAGACACCACCCTGAGATTGTGGATTTCTTTGCCAGAACTGGAGTGTATATTAAGCAGGTAATCTTCTGATGTAATGTCATTGGTTGTTTCAGAAGCTGCTTTATTTTGTGGTAAAACCAAGGGTTAAAACGTCTATTGCTCAACAAGTGCTCAGCATAGCACTTGTTATTGCAGTTGGTTTACTTTCATGGTACCTTGAAACTTCATGTTTCTGGACCAAGACAAATAACGGATACAGAGTGCCTGACATGTTGTACTGTAGCAGAGACTGTTTCGGAGGTTAGGAATCGCATAATAAATAAATTTGGGTACAAAATCTCCCACTTCTCTCTCCACCAGCACTTTGAAGCACATGCTTCTGTTGATAGGAAATACTAGTAATAAATATTTTATATTCGCAGAGAAAGACTTTCAGAGTGTTGTGTAAATCTATTGGACAGCTTATGAAATATTTTTGATCCGTACAAGTTCATTATCCCTCTCTTCCATCTTCAGGAGGGCTCATTTGCATTTACATTATCGGTTAGACAGTTTAACAATGTGTCTATGTGCAGTGGGGTAAGGTGATATGGAAACCAGGCTGAATCTCATTGTAGACCTTTCAGTAGGGCTTTAGGAATTTCTAAAAAACACAGGCTGACTAATCTTCTGTGAGATGCTGAGTGAAAGAATGTGAGAATGTATAAGGTAAGGTTACATGTAGCAGAGCAGTAGTGATCTTTATAGCCTGGCCAGTGCTGCTTTTTATTATGAGCACTTACATTTACTGCCTTATTTGTTGAATACAAGAGAATCTTTTCCATTTACAATTAAAGCACACAAATGGGCCTCAAATGTAAATTCTCGATTCTCGGTGGTATGGCTTTCTACCATAGATAATGGGCATCATTATGTGATATCATGTGACGATGTTAATCACACAGGGATGGCGGTTTTACTCCACTATGTGTGGGTTAACCGGGCATGAAAGAAGTGAAATGATGCTCCACTTGATTGAAAGGTTATAGTCTTCAACTGCCATTCATTCTCTTTATGTTTTGCCCTGTACTTCAGTACACTTCAGTTCATTTAGTTCCTTTAGGCGTATTCATTTCTGAAACCCACTGACCAGGGTGCCGGTCTGCACATTAATTTCATAATGCTTGGTGTGTAGGGGATCATGTTCCCCAATCTTTCATCAGCCCTCAGGTGCCCCATACACAGAAAGACAGGCCCCTATGACCAACCGTGCTGTTTTGCAGATGCTCAGAGTTAAATATTAATTTGCGAATAACATGCTCAAATTCAGTAAGCCTAGCTTGTGTGACGGAGGGAGCGTGTCCACTGTGCACTTTGGCACATGCTTTACAGAACCTGGGATGCTTTACAGAACATCTCTTTCCCTTGGTTGGGCTTTGAAGAGACTCTTGCATTAGTTATGATGTTGGCTCCAGCCTCTCCATGCCACTTGCTCCATGGCAAAGTTCAGTGGAGTCCTGTAGTACCTGTATTCTGAACCACAGCAGGTGAGCAGAACATCAGACTTGCAAAACAACTGCCCTGACCTCATGAAGTTCAGCAAACATGCATAATAAATAGAACTAGTATATTGTTGCTGGAGATATACTGTGGCAATGGTGTCTTTGGTAGCTTTACAGGGTAAGAACAACATTCTTTCATCTTATTGGCCATTAATGTAAAAAGTCTTTGTTGCTTCTGTTTACCCATTTATCATGAAACCCATTTATCATTGCACCACTGTAGGGCAGTTAACAAGAATTGAGATACCAGGTTTTGACCTCACAGTGACCGTGTGCTGCTGTGATCATTTGCTTCACTGAGACTATCCTTGTTCAGGTTGTTTGCCCTGGAGAAATTCTTTTTTGTCTCTTGCTAATGTTTTTCTAGTGTCTCATGTATGTGTTTGTCTTCCAAGGTGGTCTTGTGCAAGTTCCACTCTGTCTTCCTGTCTCAGAAGGGACAGGTTTATACCTGTGGCCATGGTCAGGGAGGACGTCTCGGGCATGGTGATGAACAGACATATTTGGTGAGACCATCTTACCTCATAATTTGGTTTATTGTCTAATATAATATAATGTCTGTCAGGTGTGTTAGAATTGTGTCTGTTTGTTTCTACATTTCAGGTTCCTCGCATGGTGGAGGGTCTCCTCTCCCATCACTGCTCACAGATTGCTGCAGCCAGAGATCACACTGTGGTTCTGACTGAGGAGGGTTATGTCTACACTTTTGGGCTCAACACGTACCACCAGCTTGGCCTGTCGCCTCCTCCTGCTGCCAGTCAAGTACCCAAACAGGTGAGACCTCCACCTGTTAGTTTGGCTTGTGTTGAAGAGCTTTTGAAAGTATGACACATCCTTACGTTTGTTTACCCTTTTGTGCAGGTGACCTCTAAGTCTTTAAAAGGGAGGACAGTGATTGGTGTTGCTGCTGGAAGGTTCCACACTGTTCTGTGGACCAGAGATGCAGTCTACACAGTGGGACTGAATGGGGGACAGCTGGGTAAGTTACAAATTAAATAATTTGTATAACAGATGTCAAACTTGTCAGAAAAAATTATATCATGTCCTACAGTGTATTGATATTATATTTAGTCTACATGTGGCTGTATGCTGTCAAGTATTTTCCATATGAAGAGTTCTTATCTAAGCTTTTAACACCCACAGGCTACTTGCTGGACCCAAATGGGGAAAAGTGTGTGACCCTGCCCCGACAAGTGTCTGCGCTACATCACAAGGACGTGACCATTTCCATGGCAGCAGCCAGTAATGGAGCCACTGTGTGTTTGACGGAGAAAGGGGACATCTACCTGCTCGCTGACTATCAGTGCAAAAAACTAGCCTCCAAGTGAGTTATGCCCTTAAGAAGTAGAGATACCACCAAAATGCAGATAAGTTGAGCCTGTGTGAGAAATGCATTTTTGGAAATACATCAGCAGCATGTAAAACTATTAAAAAGAGTTTGGAAATGGACCATCAGTGTGTGCATGTGCTGATCTGGTCTTCATTTAAAATGTTGATAGCCATTCATTTTATGGTGCTTCTTGTTTGAGATTCATGTTAATCTGTGATTGGTCTTAATGTTTCTGTGCTTATAATATAGCTTTTAAAGTCTTGTTTAGATTCTAAAGTCATTAATTGTACCTTCAGACAGTTGAACATTAAGAAAGTTCTTGTCAGTGGAGGCAGTTTGGATCATCGGGTTGAGCCCCAGATCCTTACTGAGAGTGGGGGGGAGAAGATAAACATCCTGGCCCTGGATGAAGCAGGGAGGGTGAGTTGTTGCTGTTATTGTTGTTATTATTATTATTATTATTGTTATTATTATCATCATCATTGTAGAAGTTAAAGTGTGCTTAAAGGAAAAGCTTTTTTTTTTTTTTTTACCCCCCCCCCCTGCTGCTTCTCCCCTCACTCAGGTGTTTTACTGGCGTTCTGTGGGTACCTCAGTGAGACAGTGTAGGTGGGCCTATGGCCGACAGGTGTTCATGTCAGATATCACTCTTGGCAAGAGCAAAATGATGTTTGTTACACAAGATGGAGAGGGCTTCAGTGGTCAGTGGCTTGGTGAATACAAGAAGATTGTTGACAAAAAAGGTAAAATCTCAAATGTTTTACTGAAAGAGTATACTAAAGAAGACTTGTGTGAATTTTTTTTTTTATCTGAATCTCTATTCTGCTTGGTCAGGTGTAGGTATAGAGGTATGTGGTCACTCTGAGACTGGAGGTATGTATGAGCGTATTCGTCTTGAAAAGCTCCCCTACATCCACCGAGCTGTTAGCATCATCATGGACTCCAAGGGCCGTAACTTTGGTGTGCTGCAGTCTGATCCTAAAACCAGGTAATTTCCTTTAAAGTATGGTACAAGTACACAGCACACATACAGTAGTACACTCTCACTATTCAGAGTAGTTGTAGGTGTCCTCCAAACCTGGACTGTATCAGTTAAATTAAATAAATAATATGTGTGTTCTTTTGTGTAGTTTAAATGTTTATTGATCTCCCCTTTCTGCACAGCCTATATGAAGTGCCCACTGTGTCAGCCTCCTCATTCACCCAGCACTTCCAGCAGCTCCTGGCTGAAGCTGATGAAATGGACAGCATCCACGACGTGACTCTTCAGGCTGGCGACCGCATCTTTCCTGCTCACAAGTACATCCTGTCCATGCGTTCAGAATTCTTCCGCAAACAGCTGCTTGCAGAAGCAGGGCAGGAAAATGAGGGCGATGGGGACGTGAAGAGGACTGTGGATGCTGTGGGCTGTGACCTTCTGGTCTTGGAGAAGGCTTCATCTGAACTGCTGGAGCAGGCTTTGTGCTTCATCTACACGGACTCCTGCGAGATGCTAGTGCACGGAGCTAGGCCAGTCTTGCCACGCCTCAGCCAGGGCCCCGAACAGCAGCAACAGCAGCTGATCCACAGCCTGGAGGAGCTTAATCTTGGCGGCCGCTCCGCTTTAGAGGTTTACCGCTCACAGCCTCCCTCGGCTCCTGGGGAGGGAGACAAACCAAAGAGCAAGAGTGCCAAGTCGGGAAAGAAGGGCAAAGGTAGCAGTGCTATCGAACCTAGCTCCAATCCCGTGAAGATGCTTCAAGGAGTAGCCAAAAAACTAGGTTTAGGTGGTCTCTCTGCAAGGTGAGATTTCTACTATACCTCATGACAAATATTGGGATTATAGCTATTTAAAATAACATAATAGTAACAGTACTGTTAATCTCTAGGCTTGATGGAGTGAAGTATGAGAATGGAAAGATCAGTGTTGTGCAAAAGAAGACTGGAAACAAACCGAGATTCTCTCTAAAGAAATGGTAACTCCGCAGAATAATCATGCAGTTTCAAGTTTGATGGTATGTATTTCTGATTATGCTTTCTGCTTTGTGCTCTTTCAGCCCCTACCTCTGTGACGTCACTTTGAAATCTGATGATGGGAAGGAGTTCCCTTGTCACAAATGTGTTCTGTGTGCCCGACTCGGTGAGCTTTACAGGGTTATTGTATAATTGCATTGCAGTATAAAGTAATATCTTCACATTATTTAACCCTTTTAAATTAAGAACAGATTGTTGTGTTGTAATTAATGTATGATGATCCAAAAATAATGTCAGAGCATGGAACTGAAGATTGCTACTGTACTGCAAAGCATTTTTGCTCAGCTAAATTTAACATGAACATTGAAGATGGCATGAAGTCTCTTAATGAGCTGATCCTGAGGGAAGTTATATAGGGGTTGGCAGTCCTATAGACCTTTAGTTAGCCATCTTGCATAATACATTTGAAACTCTGGCTTCCCTTAGGCAGTTGAAGTGCACAGTGTGTATGCTGTGGTTCTAGAGAAACGACATCTTGTCATGCGTGTTGTATGTAGCTCAGAAAATGTCCCTGCGATGACCTTGCAGGTTTATGCAGTACATTCTTTAGCCTTCTCATTAAACAAGTAGACCTTCTTAGCATCTCAGTTTTGTAAATTGTCTGTTTTTTTACAGAATATTTTAACAGCATGTTGGGGAATCCCTGGATAGAGGTATGAAAACCGTTATGATCACATTTGATTACACCCTGTTATATGTAAATGCATATTTTGCATGCATGCAGTCTGTTTGCTGCTGTTCTGAGAATTGGTACATGAGTCTGTTCTGCCCCCTTTAGTCCACCAGCTGTAATGCACTGGAGATGCCCACTAGTGCCAAGGTTTTGCAGGTCATACTCGAGTACATATACACAGATGAGGCTCCCACCATCGGAGGTATTGTTGTGTGCTGACTTAAAGATCAGTTGGCCTTTGCTATGGTCACAAATATAAGACTTTCCATATAAGTGGTGTGCTTGTGTTTTTGCAGAGTCTGTGAGCGTGGAGTTTGTGTGTAATGTGCTGGTGGTAGCTGATCAGCTGCTCATTACTCGGCTGAAGGAAATGTGTGAGGTGACCATCACTGAAAACCGTGAGTTATATTGTTTAACCTTCCTTTGTCACATATCTGCCTACAAAATAATAATATAAAAAAAACATACACACTTTCATATAGTGGTGTTTATCATGTTTATGTACAGTGACTCTGAAGAACGCTGCAGAGCTGCTGGAGTTTGCTGTGGTATACAATGCTGAGCAGTTAAAACTGTCCTGTCTGCAGTTTATTGGTCTCAATATGGCTGCAATGCTGGAGTCCAAGTGAGTCATGAGTTTATTCACCCTGTCTGTTTTAAGTTAGCCAATTCCTGCTATTCCAGGAAAGTAATAAACCATTGGAAGTTGCCATTTGTAAGCCTCTAGTAGTAAAACAGTTGAATGAATCTTGGCATGCCTCCTGCTTTTTTGGATGGAGTTTCTATATTCTGAGAAAGATCATTAAACCCTTATTTGTCCCAGGGCCCTGGAGAATTTGAGTGATGATGTGTTGTTGGAGCTGTCCAAAGCATATAGGAAAATGGTGGGTTTTTATCAATGTCTACAGCTCTTTTCTTTATGATGTTCATAAAGAAAATGTGCTTTGAGGATCTTAAAACATTTTTGGTTTTCTCAGGTTCCAGCCATGGAAAGGCGACATATCACCCCATATCCCGATGCCCCTGATCTCAGTGCCTACGAAGACATGAGTTGGGATTCAACAACCAGCTGTAAAAATAGCTCTGAACAGGAGCAATCTAGCAAGTATGTTAGTCACCATGTTTTTGTCATGCAGTTCAAACCTGACTGTTCAGTGCACAGTTGTGACCTTGCCATAACGTTTTTTTGTTCAGTGACAGTCTGCTGAAGAAAGCCAAGATGAAAGCTAAGAGGAAACCACGGCGCCGCTCTGATAGCTCCGGAGGGTATAACCTGTCTGATATAATTCATAATTCACCCACTGATGTTCTCCAGAGTTCACCTTCTTCAGGTAAGCCTACATACAAATATAGCATTTTGTTGCTGTCAGGCACAAACCTTGTATCTCCATTTTTTTTGTTGTTGTTGTTGCTCTGGCAGTTCTTTTTTTTGTTTTGTTTTTTAAACATTGAATCAAATTTTCTTGATTAATGGACCAATATAAATGCTCTAAAATTACGTGGAATAATCAAATTTTATATTGACTTCTGTTAAGTTATGAAGGTTTTTCCTGCTCTTGTCAAGTTGCAAATCACTGCAATGTTGAGGAAAACCTATGATTTTTTTTTTTTTTTGTAATACTCACAGGATTGATTGATTCTGGGAAAGCATGCTCAGTGGAGTCTCTTCATGAGCTGATCACATCTGATTCTGAGGGCAGTTATATGGGGGTTGGAAGCCCTCGAGATCTCCAGTCACCCATCTTTCACGACAGACCTGAGGCACAAGTAATACAGACATACATATCTTACAGATTTTTGTTTGTCTGTTTTACCTACAGCAAGTAAAAAGCAATGGTGGTTTGTTTGCTTTTCAGGAGGACAGGTCAGGACTTATTTACTGCAGGACTCCTCCTAGCACTCCAACTGGAGTAGTGCCTACTAAGTGTTCCACACCTGAAAACATCCCAAAGATTAAGGCCAGGTGAATAACAGAGATATGGTCATCCAACTGTGTAGGCCAAAAATTAGATTAATCAAACTGCTGTATATACATTACATAATGTCTGCATTGCATTTTTGATTTTTCATAAAGTATATGGTGCAGTGTTCAGGTACACCCAGTTTGCATGTGGCCTAGCCCAGAGTGAAATGCAGCCAAGGCAACACTTGTTCTGTTTTAGTCCTGCTCGCCCAGCACCTGTCTTGGACCTAAGGACTATTATGGAAATGGAGGCAAACAACCAGAACGTCAGAGCCACTCCAAAAAGCCCTGGGTCGTAAGTGTTTTCTGACTGTTCATGCTAGAACCTTGAATACAGTCAATAGTCTTGTAGTATTGATTTATGTAGGACCTCTTAATTAAGTGACCTTTAATAACTAACACTCTTAATTACAATTCAAAATTATGAAGTTTTTCACCTCCTATTTCCCCACTTTTTTTTTTGATTGACAGGTCTGGAAACAGCAGTAAACTTTCAGTCACACCCACTAAACTGTCTCAAAAGCAAAGGAAGATGATGGCCATGGCAACTAGAGAAGGCAGTGTGGATGGAGCGTCTGCTAAATCGGTTCCTGTAGCCGTTCCAACAAAGCCAGCAAAAGCTTGGTGCGTACTAAACCTGTTAGTTCTGACTGTCCTCACCTCTTTGTTTAGTTTCACAGCTCTGAGAACTCCATTTACTGCTGTGTTTTGTTCAGGGTTACGGCGGTGCAGTCCCCTCCCTCTTCACTCTCCTTCCGGGATGTGCTGATTGAGGAGGAGCAGCGAAGTAAACCGTGTGCAGCTGCTGCTGTGGTTGCTGGAAGTCCAACAGGTCCAGGAGGCTCAGCTGTCTCAGCAAAAAGAGTGACCTTTAAGTGTGCTGACCCTAACAATGCTGACAAACCTGCTGGGTGAGAAAGTTCTCTGTTCAAGCCTATACACACACACAGACACAACAGACTTGCTGTTCTGTGATCACCTGTGCATTAGTTGATGACTAGAGCTTCCCTATGAAGTACCCAGTATTAATAACTGCCTCTAGGTGGCAGTGTTGCATTTCCTTGTAGATTGTTTTGTAGTATGTTTTGTTAGGCCTGATTTGGGTTCAGATAGTAAACATTGCAGACATGAATGGATCCTCTAGGACATTTATCACACCTAAAACTGTCTTGCACCTCTGCAGGTTTGATTTTAAAGTGAAACTGCTATAAATATTTTTTAAAAATATATTGAAGCCATTTGTTTTAGGGGGGGATTTGCAATTTTTCACTTTTTGATAGTTTGAATCTGACCGTTGTTCTAGTGTCAAAACAGCACTTGAATGCCTTAAAATTACTTGGAACTTTTACATTAAAACTAAAAAGGTTTCTTCTTCTCCCATTGAGTTGCCATTTTGGAGGTACAAGTTGTGTGACCGTGACAGTGAGCAGTAATATGCTTATAAAGCCATGCTGTTTTTATACAGCATCGAGTACACACACACACACACACACACACACACACACTTGTAGTACCACGGATAAAATGACCTCAAATTCACATGGTGTTAAAAGTCCGCATTTACCCTTAAGGGTATAATGACCTTTAAGTCTGTCTGTCTCTCTGTGTCCATTTTTCTTTTCCCTTTACCCATAGATGTTTTATTTCCACTCACTACCTCTGGATCAGTGTGTCATAAGCGTATCTGTATCTTAAGGCCCCAGGTTATCTACTACAAAGTCTTAAGTCTAATAGCAGATGAAAGGTTGTAGATAATGCGTCAGTGGATTGCCTTTACCACTTGTAAACACTGTGAAGCAGTTCAGAGAGGATTCTGTGTATTTTTGAATGCACATCAGATGCATGTCTGAGTCTGCACATATTTGTGGATGGATGTTACTCTTTATGACCCCTCCTGGGTTACTCAAAATCTAGAAGGAAATTTGCCCACCACCCATGCCAGTACTGATCTGACCTCAGGCTACAGACCTACGGCTCTGTCCAGGCTTTATTAATGCTCTATCTGCCCCCCTGCTGTGTGAAGCTACAGTACAAGTCTGACAACTTTACCTCCAGTATTACACCACACTGTTTTGTCTGTGATCATAATCTCCATTGATAAGGGCAGACCTTATGTCACAACCAATTTTTCTCTTTGCTCAGCCCTATGTGTATTTATGAGTACATCCTGAGTGGGAGAAGGCCAAGGAGAGGACAAAGCAGCCGGTTTAAGATCACTGCTCATGCTGCCTCAGGAAAGGATTGCTCTTTAACGTCCAGCTGAAGGCTTGAGCGCTTTAATGAGAACACACAGGCTTGTTGAGCTTTCAAATCTGAAATATTGACCATGTTGCACATGGTCTACTGATGTGTTCCCTCCTCTCATAAATAAACTGTTCTTGTTTGGAAATTCTCACCGTTGAGCTCCACATGCGCAGTCGTGCAGTCTGTCATCTTGTGTTTCCTGAAAGCAATCAGACATGACAAATAAAGAATGATGAAGATGTTTATTTTCTCTGGAGGATTTATGCACTTGTAAACACGAATATGTTTAAGAACTAGTTAACGAAGTACTTGCTGTTACAAATCTTCTGGGGAAATTCACCCTTTTTCCTTTACCAGAAGATGAGACAACAATTGCAGATTTATAAGCAAGAACTGCATGGATCTGCGACCCAGCATACACTGAAATGGACTTATTTTCTCCTCAGGCCGTGGCTGCTTGGGCTGGTAAGCAGTCCGCCATCTACTGCAGCAGTAACCTTTGCATCCATTGTGGAGGAGGAGAAGCAACAGGAAGCTGCCCTCATTCGCAGTCGAGAGAAGCCTCTGGCATTGATACAGGTAGATCTGATAATCTAGTAACTACAGTAATCAGTAATGTGTTAAGTAAGGATATGTAACAAAAAACCTTGCAGGATGAAGTTAAGAACCATGTTTGTTCGGTTTCCAATTCACATGCTTTATATTGGGGAAAAATAAGTAAAAAAAATTACCATGCTTATCTTCAGGTCATATTCCACCAAACATTCTAGCAGATCCAGACATCATGGTAGAAAAACGATGTCCATGCCTTTTCTCTTATGTATTCTGTTCTATTTGTGTCTGGTGTTGTAGATTGAGGAGCGAGCGATTCAAGACTTGCTGGTTTACTACAGAGCCTTCAACAACCCTGATGAGCTCATTGTGGTTGAGCGGTCCCCCCAAGGCCCTATCGCCACACCAATGTGGAACAAACATTCATATTAGCCTAACTACAACATGTCCATAACACATCAGCTTCTCATCTCTTATTATCCGGTCTGTCAGTGTTCACTTCCTTGGTTGTGGAACTGGATTGATGGGCATATTTTGGCTTAATGCTTCTTTTGGGATGTCAGTGCTGCTTTTATTTTTTTGTAAAATTGAGAAGTTGTGACAAGAGGGCAAGTCCCTCGATTCTCAGCTAAATAGAATTTTGTACCTGCCCCAAATTCAGAGAGGAAAAAAGACCCATACTGTTCATGGTCATAGATGCAGGCCAGATTATTTGCCAAAGATTTGTTAATGTGAGAGATTCTACAGTTCACCACATCACCTAAATACATAGACTTGTTGACTTGTGCCATGTATAGAGAAGTGTGAGTGGTGTGTGGAAGAAACAATGGCATGCAAAACTCTCTGCTACTTAAAATGTTGAAAGAAACTTTTGGTTCATCTTCCACTCACTCACTTATTTACAGTAACAGACATGTTGACCAGGGGTGCCCAAACATTTGCATGCCACTTGTAAGTATGAAGTTAAATATTGTATGCCTTCTGTACGCACAGTAAAAGCTGGTTGTTTTTGTTTAATTTTTTTTTTTTTTTTTTTTTTTTTTTTTTTTTTTGGTGGGGGGGGGGGGGGGTTCTTAGGTAAAGACTTACAGCAGTTAGCAAACTTAGCACCTAAATTGTAAATTGTTACTCTTTGAAGCACTAAATTGGTACTACAAACTAGGAGAAAGATTCCATGTTTGTTGCTGATGGGATTCTGGCAGTGGCATGCAATAAAGAACTCATGAGCATAAATAATAGATTCCTTTGTTCCTTCTGTACAGCCTTTGTTTGACGTTTGCATTAATCTGTTGACTTTTATTACTGCTTTGGACATTTGCTCTGTAGGCTTAATACAAACTGAATGAGAAGCTATGAAATATGTATTAACACATTTGCCCACAGTTACAGAATTACAGATCAAACTGAGCTGCAATGCACTTTGAAAGCAGAGTGAAGTTTAACCAACTGCACAACTGTATA
Source organism: Salminus brasiliensis (assembly GCF_030463535.1). Lineage (NCBI taxonomy): Eukaryota > Metazoa > Chordata > Actinopteri > Characiformes > Bryconidae > Salminus > Salminus brasiliensis. Next base: position 22,812,863 of record NC_132882.1, read on the forward strand.
ATGAACCATTTCTTTTTAATTGTGTTCAATTAAAAGTGGCCAAGGCCATTACATATTTTTAAAAACCTAAATCCTGAATCCAATGAAAATGAATAACTGAAGCACACACAGATCAGATGAGCAAAACATGACATCAGCTAATCTAAGATAATAAGGGCTGTTGTCTGTCATGGAAACGCAATGTTTCTAGCTCACCGTTCCAGAACTGTGCTTTGTGCAAAGGAACTTGCGCTTTTGTGGTTTAACAGCCTTTTAGAATCATTTTTCTTTCTGCTGTAAGATGTAGATCACAGAACATCTGACTGTTCTGACCACCAAATTTGTAAATATCACAGAGGTCACTAATACGTGACTCAACTTCAAGTTTTCAACTTAGCCAGTCAGGCAAGAACAAGAACTGCTTTCCGAACAAATCTTAAAATAACATTAAATAATCTGTAAATAAGAAAAGGTTTCATGAAGATTTTATACATGTTTGTAGAATTTAACAAAACTGCTAAAATAATAACCACTGAATGGTATTTCAAGTAGAAATAGTCCAGCAGTGGGGAAATTCTCAGTGTCACAGCAGAAAGGAATAGCAAGACACTCATTTATAAAAATGTAGATAAATAATTTACACTATATACACAATATAAATAAGAATTTCTAAAAAAAGCAATAACTATTATTTACAGCAAATGACTCTTAATTGCACATAGTATTTTTGCATTGAGGGATCTCTGTTCTCTGAACATGAACATGTGTGTGTAGTTAAGTGTGTGTGTATGTGGTCCGCTGGGAGCAGTGCTGGTTGTGGAGTCTGACGGCAGCAGGAAGGAAGGACCTGCGATACCGCTCCTTCACACACTTTGGGTGAAGCAGCCTGTCGCTAAAGGAGCTGCCCAGTGCTGTCAGAGTCTCATGCATGGGGTGGGAGCTGTTCTCCAGCATGGATGCCAGCTTGGCTGTCATCCTCCTGTCTCCCACCACCTGCACTGGGTCTAAGAAGCACCCCAGGACAGAGCCGGCCCTCTTTATGAGTTTGTCCAGTCTCTTTTTATCTGCCGTCGAGATGCTACTGCCCCAACAGACCACTCCATAAAAGATGGCAGATGCCACCACTGTGTCGAAGAAAGTCCTCAGGAGTGCTCCCTGCACTCCAAAGGACCTCAGTCTCCTCAGTAGGTAGAGTCTGCTCTGGACTTTCTTGAAGAGTGCAGCAGTGTTGACTGACCAGTCCAGTTTGTTGTTCAGATGAACACCCAGGTATTTATAAGAGTCCACACTCTCGATGTTCATACCCTGGATGTTCACTGATGGAGGGGGGTGTCTGCACCTGCGGAAATCATATTTGTACAGCCATATTTGCCATATTTGTACAGTGCTAGCTATCCAGTTCCAGTCTGTTTTTATTTTGAAAGTCTCCTTTTGTCTCCTTTGGAGAGTCAGTGGAAGGTCTTTCTGTTTTAACTGTGATTTGTTGTTGTGATCAACTTGCTCAACTGAAAATTGGTATCGCTGTTCATCCGTCATATGCATGTGTCCACTAGTCCTGATGGTCCCACTGGTCCTGACTTGTCTCCAGCTGTAGATCAGAGAAAAAAAGAAACACTTATCTGCATTTTTGGGATATTTACTACAAATTTTGCAGAGCACCTTTGGTACAGTGGAGTTAAAGTTGACCAATGAAAATTGTGTTTTCCATGAGAGAATGAGGTTGTGGACTCTGTGGTCTTTGACTCTTCATGCTTCGTCTACATTTTCCTGTGCACTCTGTGCTGACATAGTTTGTCAATAAGTAACACCATTGGTTTGTTTTGAATAGCCGTGTGAAGGAATGTGCATTAAATATTCCAGTGAATTGGGTTTAGTCTTAGATATGTTCGTTGTTCTGTTAGTGCAGCTCAATAGTGTAAAAAGTATTGACATTCATTACTCAGGTAGAAGTGTAGTTACTAGGGTTTAAAAAGACCTCTATATAAGTTGAAGTATCAAGTTAAGCTTTTTACTCAAGTGAAAGTGTAAAAGTACTGGTTTCAAAACTTCTAAAAGTATAAAAGTAAAAGTAATGTAAGGAAAACAAAGGCCAAAAGCTTAGACTACACCACCGTTTTTCAACATTTTTCTAAAAGCCATAGTGACTATAATGTTCTATAAAAATGTTAATGTTGAAATATTTTGGGATGCACTAGGCTACCTGTTTTAGCTGCATATCTGCCCATTGAAACTGAATGCATTTTAGTAATATCAAATATCTTAAAGGAGCATCTATGTGAACTACTGAGCATTAACGTGTTTTAATGAAGTGGAAAATATGATGTAGTTGCCTATTAGTACTGTAATGGTGCAAAAGGTCAAACTTCAGAGGCATGTTATCAGTAACCTTTATTGGAAAGTAAATGTGATGCTCAGTTGGGATATTTCACTCAAGTTCTCTTGTCTCTGCCACGGACATCTTCATACTAGGCTACATGCGCCTGCTATGTCACACTTTTTTTATTTATTTATTTATTTTTTATAATGAAAAGCCGGAATGAAAACAAACGGAAATGAAATAGGAGTAACGGGGCTATTTATTTTAAATGTAAGGAGTAATAAGTACAGATAATTGGGTGAAAATGTAAGGAGTAGAAGTAAAAAGCTGAAAAATAATTACTCCAGTAAAGTATAGATAACCAAAATTTCTACTAAAGTAAGTATTTGTACTTTGTTACTTGAGACCTCTGGTGCAGCTACACCTTAATACAAACTCGCCCGATGGGCAAGTGATGTTTCCGTGCTCCTGTGCCAACCGTGCATTTTTATTCTTGAATTATATTTTATTTGCTGTTGTTAAACCCTTTTAACTCTATCACATATGCTATTTAGCATAGTCAATGGAAATCTGAGTATTGCAGGCATTTTGTCCGGACTTTATAAAGTGTTTCTGTATTATAAGTAAGTTATTAAACCATTACAGTTGTTAAAGCACAAACACTTACACGCAGCTCCATCATGCCTATTCCGGTTGAAAGGTTCAAAATAACCTGTTATTTCTCATATTAGGAGTCAGATGAGACCCCAGCAATTATTTCGAGTGATGTCAGCCTTTTTCCTGTTACATTGTCATTCATATGCTCAGGCTGATCTCCTCCTGATGAATTTGATTCTTATGATTAGATTAAGTAGACGACTCCTTTCTAACAGAATCCTCCCTTTGCATGCTGAAGCTCCATTACGCCATTCAAAAGGTGCGACTGCGAGAGCGAACTGAATAACCCCCCCTATAAAAAGTGCATCCTGATTAAGGGCCTTAATAGGCGGTAATTACTGACATTGTGGCATTTAGTCATCTGACATGGGTCCTGTGAAGAGAATAGCAATTGCCTATTTGACTTGATTAGTCTGAGAGCAGATGTTCTATGAGGCTGACAAAAAAACATTAGGGGGTTGCGGAGACATCTTGAGATCCATGTATGGCAAAGTGTATTTCTTGATTAGGAGAGTTATGTCCTATAAAGATGAATAATGGCTGTCCTAGATCAACCCAGCTCACGTTTGCATCATTCTGAAATGGCCTGCAGTGCCGTGTGGATCTCACTGTGAGGTGTTCAAACACTTCACATGGGGGGAAAAATAAAAAATAAAAAGCTTAACAGGGCTTAGTGTACTAAAACAACAGCAACCTAGAAGAACCATATTTATCTTATCTATAACTGTCTCTATAATCTATTACTGGTCATGAGTATTTTATACTGCCAAATGAACGAGTCTGTAATCTGACAATGAAGTCATTTTGACACCAAGATGTTTCCTTTGCATAATAAATCTGATTAAAGAACATGGTTTAACATAGCTGAATGTAGTAAAAGGACGACCTAGGAGCACTAAATCTTTCCTACTTATTACTGATCACGAGTAGTCTGCCGAATTAACAAGCCTGTGCTCTGAAAATACAGCAATAGTTCTCTATAAAGCATCATTTTACATTAGGTTTATTTTTATTCATAGAAATCCACTTGGCAGCAGAGAGCAAGTTTGGTGCTCCGAGGTCACTGTTTTATGCATTACGTCACATTAAGCATTTAGAGCTCAAGGTCAAAGTGTTATTTGTCACATATGTAGTTATACACAGTGCAACTAGCAGTGAAATGCAAACGTTCCGCTCACATGAAATGTGCTAAACGTGATCAAATAAAGTAGAATATATAAAATACAGCTTTGCCAAATAAAATCTGAATTTAGTATCAACATATATACAGAACTGATAAATAAGAATAAAAAGAGCAAAATAGTCACTTAATAATAGTTAATGGGTCACTTAATTAAACAAAATATTTAATATCAAAATGGACAGTGCAGAAAAGAATTGTCAGGTGTGAAGTACAAAGTGCAACATATTGTTGTGCAACTGATCACAGTAGTAAAATATATTATAATAATAAGTAATAGTGTTCAGTGAAATGTCCTGGCTTGTGCTAAGACGTTCCACAGTGATGTTTATGAGTTCAAAGACAAAAGAACTAGAACTTTCCGTTCAGTCAAGCAATGCTAGAGCTCATCTGTTTTCAGAATCAGAATGTACTTCCAGTGTATTCAGTAGTCAGCCTGTACGTACACACACACACACAGACACACACACACACAGACACACACACACACATACACACATTAGTGAGCTTATATTAAATGCCTAACCAGTGAATAATTGCAAACTGAAGTATAGAATAATTTTATACAGCCTGTTGACAGTATTGCAACATATGGTAGAACGGGCGATTTACAGCATCAAAGGGCCCTGAAAGATCTGCAGAATATGGGTGTCATAATCACATCAAGGTGGACCAGAATCCCAAAGGAATGTTTCCAACATCTTGTGGAATCCATACCATGAAGAACTGAGAGTGAGAGTGAAGGGAGGCCATGCAAAGCTTTAGTATTGTGCTGCTCATAAGGGCTTGGTGAGTGTATGAAAATTATATATTCATAATATATAATATATATTATATATTCCAAATATGGATCATCTTCTCAACACATTAAAAATGGAAAATAAAAAAACTCTGAGAACTCTTAAAAAAAACATTAAAATGTCAATGATCTCCTCTCATACTGGCTCTGGAATTATTTTAGTTCAGTTGGGCTTCCCAAATGGGCCTCATCGTTAAAGCCCACCTTAATCTCACATGGGTCCCATCTAGGCCCTGTATGCAGTGTATAACCCAGATGTGGCATCTGTTCAACCCCTCCTGGTCCCATCACTGACCCTGGTGGTATACACATGTGGGGCCAACATGGAACACCTGCTGTGAGATACAGTCCACACTGTCCTGCTCACCCTTCCTCAATCCTACTGAGGAACTGTACATAACTGTACATCTGCCCCATAAGCAGATGTCTGTACCCACTCTAAATGCTGGTTGGGAGGACATCATGGCTGAGGATTGCAGAGAATGGCTCTAATATTCCTTTGTAGTGCTTCTGACTGTTGTTGCATAACAGAGAGAAGAGCCTGGAGTTGACACTCTAGTTTTACACTGTAGGAATGAAGGCTATGTTAAAACAGTGCTCTCCACTGGGTGATGGTGTTGTAGTGGTTGACTGTGGGTTGTGCTGAATGTCTAACATTAGGAGTGTTTTAGGTATTTGTGCACAGATGGCACATCATGTACTGGTTTGAATTCATTATTTGCCAGCAGACAAACAGAAAAATTTATTTAACCATTTCAGACTAGTACTGAATAGAACCAATGCTACACTAACAGCTATATAATATCTGTTGAGGTAAGTTTGCACTAGTGTTACTAGTGATACTCACTGTATGGAGGTGGTGATCTCCCTTTCGTCCTGAAAGATTTGTCCCAGACTATTCTGGTTGATTGGATGATACTTGTGGATTCGTTACAGATTCTTGAGAAGAACACAGAAAACCTGGAACACCTGGGGAGGATAACGAGAGGACGGGGTCACCAAGAAGGCAAGGGTGGGGACACTTATGACTGGGCAGGGCTAGGGTGAAGTCAGGGACAAAAACACTGAGCCATGTGCCATAATGCACTATATACTGTATGTTTAGTTCGAAATTATTCAACCTCCTTTGTAAATGAGGTTTATTAGCAAAATGTAGCAAAAATGTCAGCTGTTTGCAACAAACCAAATCAAACAAGAACAATTTAAATAGCTCAAGACAACTAATATAACACAGGGTTTTTTAACTATGACTATGAATGCATTATATAAACATGTATTACTCAAGAGAGTTGACCAAAAAGTTCAGAGAAGAGATCATTGTCATACTCAAACAAAAAGGGAAAGAATAGAAATGGATCATTTAGCAAAGGCACTGAATTGAACTGAAGATTAAAGTTAAAGGGATAGTGGCTACACTACCTGGATCAGCCACATGTCTGGAGGAGGAAGAATAAAGCATACACTAAAAAGAACACTTTGCCTACAGTGAAGCAAGGCAGTGGCTCGGTGATGCTTTGGGGTTGCTTTGCATCATCTGGGACTGAAACCTGCAGTGTGTGGAGGACATGATGGATTCAGTAAAGAATTAGGAAATGTCTTTTGTGAAGAAGTTGATGCTTGGGCATCCCAAGCATACCCTGAAGTCCACCAAGTTCTGGAAGATTCTGAACTGGTCGTTTCAGTCGCCTGACTTGAACCCCATAGAAAATCATTGATGATATTTGAAGAAGGTGAAGAACCCATGAATATTAGTGAACTGCAGGTGACTGCTCATGAGGAATGGGCTTTAAATCCTCAGGAATGCTGCTAGAAGCTGGCGTCTGGCCATGCATCATTTTGCAGCAGGTCATAACAGCAATAGCTAGTTAGGTGCTGTACTAAGTACTAAGGATACTTGTCATGAAGGAGTTAAATCATTCTGAGACTGTAGTAGTCATTAAAAGTGTCATTTTGTGTTGCCTCTAGACCACTTATATCAGTTGGGTTGAGCTATTTAAAATGTTCTGGTTGGATTATTTTATTGTATTTTGTATATTTTGCTGATAAACCTAATTTACAATGGAGGCAGAATAATGTAAACTGCAACTGTAACTGATATATGGTGTTTTAAACTAGTCCTTTACCATATAAGTTCCATTACTTAGGAATGAGACTGCATAACAGTAGCAATGAAGCAAATGTACTTTATAAAACTTGTTTTATGTTTTGAATAAAATACTTTGTGTTATGAAGTCCCTGTGTCGGTAGCTTGTAACTCAAGTATTGCCAAAAATTCTTTGTATGATATACTGGCTTTATCAACAGTTGAAGATGTTGTGTAATGGGAAGTTGGCTAATGAAGAGTGTCAAAGGTTATGTAAGGCAGTTATCTGATGGCCTTTTTTTCCTTTTTTACATACAGTGGCTTGCAAAAGTATTCATACCCCTTGAACATTTTCACATTTTGTCACCTTACAACCACAAACTGAAAAGAATTAAGTGATAGACCAACACAAAGTAGCACATAATTGTGAGGTGGAACGAAAATGTCTGAAAAGTCTGAAAAGTTTGACGTAAAAGTATATGGTGTGGGGTGGCATTAGCAATTAGCAATACTTTGTAGAGCCACTTATGGCTGCAATTACAGCTGCAAGTCTTTTGAGCTTTGTATATCTAGAGACTGCCCATTCTTCTTTGCAAAATAGCTCAAGCTCAGCCAGGTTGAATGGAGAGCCTCTGTGAACAGCAATTTTCATGTCTTGCCATACATGATCAATGGGATTTCGGTCAGGACTTTGACTGGGCCATTATAACACATGAATGTGGTATGTTTAGGGTCATTGTCTTGCTTTAAAGTGAATCTCCTTCCCAGTCTCAAGACTTTTGCAGCCTCCAACAGATTTTCTTACAGAATTGCCCTGTATTTAGCTCCATCCATCTTCCCATCAACTCTGACCAGCTTCCCTGTTCCTGCAGAAGAAAAGCATCCCCACAGTATGATACTGCCATCACCATGTTTCACAATAGGGATGATGTGTTCAGGGTGATGAGCAGTGTTACTTTTCCGCCACACATAGCACTTTGCATACTTTAGGCTTTAGGCTGAAAAGTTCAACTTAGGTCTTATCTGACCACAACGCCTTCCTCCACATGTTTGCTATGTCTCCTACATGGCTTGTGGCAAACTGCAAACGTATGTCTTTCTTTCAACAATGGTTTTCTTCTTGCCACTCTGCCATAATGACCAGATTTGGTAGGTGTGGCCATGTCTTGCTAGGTTTGTAGTTGTAGAATACTTTTTTCATTTTAGGATGATGGATTGAACAGTGCTCCTTTGGATGCTTTTATGACCTAACCCTGCTTTAAACTTCTCCACAACTCTATCTTTAAACAAACCACTGAGGCCCCCATGAACAGGTACTGATACTAAGTTACACACATCTGGACTCCATTAACTAATTAAATGGCTTCTGAAGGCACTGGATTTTATTTAGGGGGGATCGGAGTACAGAATACTTTTGCACATCACTTTTTTCAGATTTTTATTTGATTAAAATTCTGAAAAAAATCATTTTTGTCCCACTTCACAATTATGTGTAGTAATTGTAATTGGTCTATCACAAATCTCAAAAAAATACATTTCAGTTTGTGGTTGTAAGGTGACAAAATGTTCATGAATACTTTTGTCATTGTATAATAGCCCTGGATTAAGTGCTGTTTTAGTGCAAGTAAAAGATAAAGTTTATCCAGTTCTATACTTGCCAGTGAGGAATTTGAATAATATGTGTTTTGCTTTGATTAAGTATTGTTTCATTGATCAGGAGCATCAGGCAGGAACACGTTCTTCCAGAACTGTGCTTGAAATTGACAGTCAGTGTTCCCTCCTGATGCATGGAGAAGTCATCCGGCTGCCCTCCAGCTACACAAGATAGCTAAGGAGCTGTGTATTTATGACAAAAGTGGATAGAAAGAGAGACAGGCTATCCATCTTGAGGAATTCCTGTTCCATTGTCATCCTGCCCAGATGGTAGGCCAGAGCCAGGCCTGGAGCATTCATTGCTCCATCAGTCCCCTTGGAGATGCACTGTAGGTGGGAATCCCAAAAAAAAAACGTTTTCCATTATGCAAGAAAGAAAAATATCTTCTAACGATATGTACATGTTTTTCCCAAGTATTTTTAATATGTGGTTAAATAAGAATAATACAATTTGCCTAAATAATGATAGGGACATTTAAACATGTCATGGGTAGGTTTGGCTTTTTTTCCAAGGGGGCTGCCAAAAATATTGTCACAAATTTTTGCATGTTTGTATACACATAGTTAGTCTTTATTTAGGTTAGTGCATTGATACATTTGACATTTGATTTTTTTTGGCATAATTAGCTCCCTGATTATCACAGTAGTATGTACCAGCACCTCAACCCATAACCATTTATATAGCTCCAGGTTTAGGCCATTTATGTTCAGTTTACATTCTGTTTTCTTTGCTGGTTAGTGAATGAAGGTTAATGCAGGATAAAGCAATAAGCCACTCAAGGTGATGCTTTAGTGTTTTACCACAGGTAAGATGAAGGTGGTGTAATTACGCTGGGGCCTGTTGTGCAAGGGAGGGGGGTAAATTAACTCATATGAGAGTACAAGCTGAGCTGAAACAGCAGAAGTGAGTAAACAAGCAAACCACATCTACTTTTGATTATTTATTAAAGGCCATTTTTTTAAATGAAGGCCAAGCTGTACTTTTTATTTTTTGCTGTGGAGCTCCAAGAGTCTACCCATGCTACCGTTTGCAAATGACTGTGCAAGCACACAAACTGATGAGGTACTAGCAACACAAGATCATGGGTGTAGGTCATGGTAATATAACTCTCATAGGTCACATTTTTAATATACCTCTCTCATACATTCACATTTCTGGACTAAAACAGGAGCCAGCACTATTCAACACATACCTCTGACATAACCTGTCACTTTGAGAACAGGATAAAAGAGAAAGTGAACTGGAGGCTGTAATTCTTGACTTCCTTTCAGCAGTCCTGAAATGTCCACTCGAGCTGCTTAGTCTCTCTCCCTCTATAGCTAAGAACCCAACCAAGCCAGCCCTCCTGATCTCATTTGGCTGCCATGGAGCCATTTAGCATGGATTACCTGAGTGCTCTTCATTAGCCGCCTGCTTTGAATGATTAGGGCTACAAGTTGGAGTGTAACCGTGAACATGCCCGCCGCGTCGTGTGACGTCAATGATCCTTCACGCCTTTGGCATAGTAAATGCTGCCGCCATGTGCCGCTATGCACGTTCTGGTCCACTGCCAATAAGTGTGGAGAGTATCCCTCAAATAGGGATTTAAACACATGTTGCTAGGCAGGCCTAGAGTAGAACAGAGTTTGCCTATGGTCTATAAATGTAAGGAAAAAGACTTTAAGGCTGAACAAGCACCTACCTTGCATTTCACCAATATGACCTTTTCTCAATGGGTTGTAACAGTTGGCTGGGGGTTTATTAAAAGGTCTCTGAGGCATTAGAAGGGTGGACGTCTGTCACAGCTAATGGAGAGCACGTCTGCTCTGTATATTACCTGCTAAAGCTGTTGAGCAGCAGGGCTCTCCGCTTGCACCTTTGAAGTAGGCGCCTGGAAGCTGCACTGCAAAAAAGGTCCATAATCAAAGAGATCCAATCTCGCAGAGGCGTATAAGTCTCCTCAATCTATCAATCGTCCTGAGACAGGAACACGTGCAACAGCAACATTATGAACCTGCCATTGTCACTGATCCTCCAAAAAAGTTTTGAGTATGGAACCGGAGGCACAATGACTGCTTTATTTTTCCGTCTCGCTGGCCCACCACCTACAATCCCACCCTAAAGTTCCTGAAAAGTCGAGAGATTCCGCATCAGGTTGTCCCCAGAGTCAAACCAAATGGACTGAAGAGGAATGGATTTTCCATTCTGGAGCAAGTGCCTGATCTGATGTTCTCCCAAAACTAACTGTGCACTTTAGCACTGTGGCTAGCGGTCCAGCACGACCCACTCAAACGGCCCACCTGGAATTTCAATTGAGGATAAATGAAACACAGGGAGGGAGAGAAAACAAAAAAAGGAATTCAGCATGGCTGTTTCAGGCTCTGTGCGTTGCTTTTTTATCATCTAATTGGAAGAGGATGATTTTAGCTGAGTTCACATACTATCATACTGTTTGATGTTGTTCCTATATGCATGAGGCCTTGGTCAGCGTTACTGTAATCTTCATGTAGCTTAAACAAAAAGCTTTAATTAAACTTTCTCATCGTTATGTTTAGAGAATGAGACATTTTTGTCTTAGTTTCCTGTATCTTTCTGCACAGTCTAGTGCTTAGAGGAAATACGTTTCATTAGTTACATCATTGTGTGGGTTGTCAACACTGATGAAACCAGGAACCACAGGATACTGGTCAAACAGTATATTTCTTAAGTGAATGGGTAAAAAACAATATACACTCACCAAGCACTTTACTATGAACACCTGTACAACTACTCCTTTATGCAAATATCTAATCAGCCAACCGTGTGGCAGCAGTGCAAAGCATAAAATCAAGTAGGTACAGGCCAGCAGCTTCAGGTAATGTTCACATCAACCATCAGGAAAATGTCTTACACACTTATTATAAGTGTGGCATGATAGCACCAGGTGGGATGGTATTTTTAGAACTGCTGATATCCAGGGATTTTTAGCACAACTGTCTCTGGAGTTTATGTGAATTGTGAAATATAGAAAAAAAACATCCAGTGAGCGGCAGGTCTGTGGACAAAAGCGCCTAGGTGATTGAGAATCATGGCTACAATTGGGGTAAAAATCACATACTGTAATCGCAGCTCAATTAATCTTCATTTCTGCTCAGGCACACAGATGACAGAGTTCAAATTTGCTGCATGAACAGCATGAATCCATGGACCCAATCTGCCTTGTGTCAACAGTCCAGACTGGTGGAGGTGGTGTATTGGTGTGTGGGGAACATTTTCTTACCACTTGTTGGGCCTGTTTATATCAATTAATCATTGTTCAAATGCATTTTTGGTGACCATGTGCATCCCTTCATGAAAACAATATAAATAGAGTTATGTAATAAAAGTTAAAAGTTTGGGAGAAGGACCACGCCCCAATTCCTCTTCATTACTATGCACTATATAGCTGCTCCTCTCCCCTCTTCTTCTCATGATGAAAATTCGCACCCCTCCGCCACCCCTGCTCCTCCCAATGGTCTAATTTTATCCATTCTCTGCCCGGCAAGGGGGGTCTGGCTTCGGGGTTCCATCAGCTTGAAGCCCCCCAGTGCTCCAGCCAAAATTTCTCGAGTTCTCCTCCTTGCCCCAGTCAAGTGTGGTTCGCACTTCGCAAACATTCTTTTAATGGCTACTTCCCACATGATAATGTCACAATGCAAAAAACATCTCAAACTGGTTTCATAAAGATGACAGTGAGGTTCAGTGTTCTTCAATGGACTTCATAATCACCAGATATGAATCCAGTAGAACAGTTTTGGATGTGGTGGAACGGGAGATTTGGATTAGGTCAACATGGACCTAAATCTCAAAGGAATGTTTATTAGCACCCTGCGGAATCCAAGCCATGAAGGACTGAAGCTGTTTTGAGGGCTAAGAGAGGCCCTATCAACTGTTTGTACAGTGTTCTTAATAAAGTTGCTCAGTAAGTGTATGTATATATTGTATATATCTAATGATGTGGATCACTTTTTTGTTAAATTGTGAAATAAAACTGATTACTAAAATGCAGTGCAAAACATAATTGCACAGTTTCTTAAACAAGTGAAAAGACAAAAGATGTATGGAGACAAGTGAAGGCTCACTGTGGTGCAAAGGTTAGAGGAGTGCCTTTTCTTTCCATGGTAAATGTGTTAAACACAAGTCACTTCCTATTCTGCTATTTTGAACAGTCATCTCACCACAAGCAAGTCAGAGACACATGTGTCAGAAGTCAAATGTGAAGTGGTCCCTTACAGTATACTGTTTTTGACCTCATTTTTACATTGTATCATTGTGCAGTATTACTTTTCTCTGTTCTGCCACATTGCAAGGAATCCAAAACCTGACATGACTTATCATGCTTGTTCACCGTCTCATCAGTACTCCTTTCTGACCACTACAAAAATGCTGATGAGTGAAGAGAGCTCGTAAATGTGAATAAATACCTTCTGACGGCCTAGATGTGAGACAGCAGTTTAAGATTTTGTGCCCATAAAATTCCCAGTCTAGTCAGTTCACTGGCAGAGTCTACCCTCTGCACTTGGTTTATTAGCCTGTGTGTCCAGATCAGTCTTGGGCAGGAAGTTTAGAGATACACTCTTGGCGGACACAAAAGAAGCTTTATATTGCCAGAGGGCAAGAGACCCTTTCTCCAGACATTAGGCTTCTGACCAGGTCAGTAACTTATCATTTGTCATTACTGAAAGGAACAGGTCATATTTAGATATGCACATTGCTTAGTCTGTTAGTTAGTATTGTCTCTATATGCTGTACAAAGATAACCTATGATGTAACACCTAGCACATAGCAATTTTAATAGTGAATAAAATCAAGAAGAACTTTATAAATGCCCCTCTGCGGCATTGTGAGTTCCGTACACACGCAAGGCCTGTACAAAACAGAAGCACATAGACTACATAAAGTGCAACTGGACAAGACAGTGTGGTACAATACCCATTACAACACCATCATGCACAACAGTGAACCATTTGGCTCAAAGCCCAACAATAAGTACAACATCATACAACACCTATGCAAAACATGACAGTTTAAGACAGACAGTAAAAGGTGTAAGAATGTAAATCATGCAAAGATTTCAGTTCTGAGTGTTGACTGTGCAAATGATATGTAAACTGCAATAGCAGAACAGCAGTGTGCAAATGATAAGATTGGTTAAGGAAGCTATTGAGCAATAAGGAGTATGTATTCGACTGCACTGGAGTAAATGTTTAACAGCTTTATGTTTAGGTTTAGGTGATGATTTTACATATAGGCTGGGGTCATCACCTAAGGTAGGTGTAGGTGCACAGGTCGTCCACTCTAAGACTGTGTTAGAGTAAATGGGATAAGCTGGATTTAAAGGGCTGGGTGGCTGCAGTGACGCAGACCTTGCACCGTGATGGATCCTGACAGATGCCCCACCCTGACACTGCACCCAATCTCTGACTCCTTCCCTCGCCTAGAAAGCACCTGGGACTGAGCTTATCTACTACCATCTGAGTTTCTGACGTACATAGTCTAGGAGCAAACCGATATCAGTGATGTGTAGTGAGGTCAGTTCCATATTAGCAAAATGAAGCATGCATATGCAACGTTTTTTGAAAGCTCCAAGCTCTGTGCTGAATGATCTGTGGCACTGCTGTAGTGATGGGTTTGGTTTTGAAAATGCAGTAAAAGCCATTTTCAGCAATTTGATAATTTCTTGCTTTTCAGTGAAATTTGTTGCTGGTGTAAGCGACAGATTAAAAAAATACAGTGTCAGAGCTATATAATAATTCATTCTCAGATTATTAATCATTATATCATTATATATTTTTTATATTATATTATATTTTATATTACATATATTGTTTTATATCTGTACTCCAAAAATGCGCATTGAAACAAATCCCTTCATATAAACACAAACCTATTAACCTTTTAAAATGTATTAACCCCTCAGGTTAACCTTTAAAAATGCTTCTACTATTGTGAAGAGTCAAATAACCCTTTTTTTGCTATTCTATTTAATAACATGCAGGTACAAGTAAGGAAATCATAGGCTTACAGAAATTAGAATAGTTAACAGTTAATAGAAAATCGTGGCTAGAAATAACCTTTCCAATGATAGTCAACTACATTTGTATTGCACAAAATACAAAAATACCTACAAAGCTTTTTTCTGTTAATGAAATGACCCTGTTCTTATTGAACTTGTGACCAACGCACAGTATAACTGTATTTCACAGCACCGCCTCCAGGGGGCAACACACAACACTAGTTTCAGATTCTGAGCAAAATTACCGTGAGTGTTTACAAAGTCTCTGCCGAGGTTTGTTTTTGCGCTTGGCATTTCAAGCCAACCACTTTAAATCCATACATACAGCTTATTTTTTAATACATATTATACATATGACTTATATAAACGTGTTATTGTAATAAGGATGGTCTACGTTTTTTTGTGTCCCGTTTGTAAAGCAGGTTTGTAAGGACAGTTCGTCCCTAGTCTACAGCTGATTAGTGTCAGAACTGTCCTGGTGAATCCAGCTGTTTTCTGTTTCAGTCAGAAGCCCAACACCCACTATTGACGACTTTCACGTACATATGGTACACCTTGTGCTGCAGATCTGCATACAATACTGAATAACAGCGAAGAAGTAGGCGAATCCATGCTGCACGTCTTTATACAGTAATGCTGTGAACAAACCGGTGCCACTGAGCTCATACGACACGTTTTTAGGTTAAAAAACTAAAACAACAACAGCAAAATGACATATTTATGGTACTCTGCTTTGCCTAACTTGTAGACAGTGCCAGGTGCACATGGATTGTTCCTACAGAGTAATAGGTGTGCCCTGAAGCCATGGAGCCACAGGCTGAACTTTAGAGAAAAGCCCCGCTAGAGTTTACAATGTTTATTTCCACCCGTATTCCGACAAGCCCCGCCCCCAGCACCGGGCGAACTGCCTGCGAGCATGTTCCAATAACCAATCAGCGCGCAGGAGGCGAGTCACTGTGAACCAATGAGAGCGCAGGGGGCGCGATTTCCCCCGAATACGGGTGGAGAAAAAAACTCCAACGATCGTATACAAACGGCCACCCCACTGCGAGAAGCAGAACCTGCACCTCCACTGTAGAAACGAGCGGTCGAGCAGCGTGCGACAGGCTGAAAAGAGGAGCAAGAGGGAGTAACTTCAGCTTCAGACAGGAAGCGACACGGCCTTTCAGCTGCTCTACCTCACCAAGTTTGTGGCCATGCAACTTCACCAGCGTCCATAAGGACCATCGTCGGAGAGTTAAGCGGCTGGTATTCCGATGAGGCTGGACCCAGGCTCGCCTTTACCCCAGCGCTCACACTAGAGAGAACTGCAGTGCCCCTGCCCTCAAAACTCACCTCTTCTGCTCCCCGTCCACACGATGGCCGAGGAGGACAGTGCTGCCCCCGGGGCCGTGCAGGGCGGCAGCTTCAGCGTGCTCAGCTGGGAGCAAGTGCAGCGGCTGGACAGCCTGCTGACCGAGAGTATACCCATCCACGGCCGGGGCAACTTCCCCACGCTGCAGATGAAGCCGCGGCAGATCGTGAAGGCCGTTAGGAGGCGCATGGAGGAGCGCGAGCTGCGCGTTCGGGACGTCCGGCTAAACGGCTCCGCGGCCAGCCACGTCCTGCACGAGCACAGCGGCCTGGGCTACAAGGACCTGGACCTCATCTTCTGCGCCGAGCTGAAGGGGGAGGCCGAGTTTCAGATGGTCAAGGACATCGTGCTGGACTGTCTGCTGGACTTTCTGCCCGAGGGAGTGAACAAGGAGAAAATCACACCCCTGACCTTAAAGGTATTATTATTATTATTATTATTATTATTAGACTACAAAAGTACTATTTTCCTTAAATGAGATTAATTCAGCACTTTTTCAAGTATTTTTCTATCATATTTGTTTTTACTGTTTTCTCTGATGTGTTGATGTTTTATATTGTATATTATATTATAAAGTATATTTATATTATCATTATTGTATATCTGTATTGGTGGTAGTAGTACTAGTTGGCCATTATTTTGTCATCACTGTTAGTATGAGTGGTGGTGTTGATATTTTATTATTCTTGCCTGATCTTCATGACCTGATTTAGAGCCTTTCACACTGTGTATGCAGTCTCAAAGGGTGCTGCACATTTAAAAGCTCCAAAATACAATTAGCCAAGTTTACTAATAGTAAAATCTAGGTTTTCGATTGCTAAGAGGATTGAGTTAAACCAATTTAAAGCCGATCCTGCTTTCTCAGCTTCTTAGACCTTACACAGAGTAAGGGCGGGCAGCGGCGGAGTTGTAGGCTCTACAAGACTGCAGCATGGTGTTGCAAAAAGCACCCGCATGTTTCAAACTCGCAACCTGACCTAGAAAAAAAGCTGACTTCATGCACACACCCCAGCTGATCTGAAAGATTTCAAGAGGAATTAATGACAATGTCATTCAGAATGTGTCCTTTTGCCCTGCCTCACAGGAAGCTTATGTTCAGAAGATGGTGAAAGTGTGCAACGACTCGGACCGCTGGAGCCTCATCTCCCTCTCCAACAACAGAGGCAAGAATGTGGAGCTGAAGTTTGTAGACTCGCTGCGGCGACAGTTTGAGTTCAGCGTGGACTCGTTCCAGATCAAACTGGACTCGCTCCTGCTCTTCTACGAATGCTCTGAGAACCCCATGGCCAAAACCTTCCACCCCACCATCATTGGGGAGAGCGTGTACGGGGACTTTAACGTGGCACTGGAGCACCTGCGCAACAAGGTGATCTGCACCAGGAACCCCGAGGAGATCCGGGGAGGCGGCCTGCTGAAGTACTGCCACCTGCTGGTTAGAGGCTTCCGAGCCGCCTCCGAGACGGAGATGAAGTCTCTGCAGCGCTACATGTGCTCACGCTTCTTTATTGACTTCTCGGACATCAACGAGCAGCAGCGGAAGCTGGAGTCCTACCTCCAGAACCACTTTGTGGGGCTGGAGGACCGCAAGTACGACTATCTGATGACTCTGCATGGGGTGGTGAACGAAAGCACGGTGTGCCTGATGGGGCACGAGAGGCGGCAGACTTTAGGGCTCATTGCCATGTTGGCCGTGCGTGTGCTGGCCGAGCAGAACGTCATACCAAATGTGGCAAACGTCACCTGCTACTACCAGCCTGCCCCTTATGTAGCAGACGGCAACTTCAGTAATTACTACATTGCCCAGGTGCAGCCCGTGTTCGCTTGCCAGCAGCAGACCTACTCAACCTGGTTACCCTGCAACTGAGCGAATTGAGAATTAGAGAGAGGCAGAGACAGAGACAGAGAGAGAGAGAGAGTAGGAGTGAGAGAGAGAGAAACAACTACAGTTGCATTTCCATACAGAAGCTGAATCAGTTTTGCAAGTTGTCCTGAGCGTTTCAGGGAAGCCAGAGCAAACAGATGATTTGCTTATTAGCTCTGAATTAAAAGCCCCATGTTTTCCCACACTGCATTAAAGCATAATTTGCCAATAAAACGGGGGCAAACGATAGTCAGCTGCTCCAGACAGGGTTCTGCTGTTTGACAGTCTTGCTAACAGACATCATGAGGGTCCCCTGTGGCCCTGCCTTGCCAATCTTTGAAAGGACTTTTAGGCTTTGTCTTCTCAGGCTAACTAGCAGTCCCAGAGAACGCAAGCGAAGAGACACCCGTTAAAGACCCAGCCTCAGTTTGGCTGACACTGTTGTGAACATTAAAAGTAAGTCTTTATATGGCCCCGAAGACTGGCTGCATTACTAGTGCTGTGTTCTGGAGCACTCCCATCCTGACTCTTTCTACATGTGCATCCAGATGTGTGGAGGACGGAAAAAAAAAAAAGAAAAAAAGGATGACGTGTCTCCTTCAAAGGGGTCAACTTAATTACATTGTGAACAGCAAAAATGAGTCTCAGAAAAAGAGGTGAAATTCCTGATAAGTGTTTACAAAACCAAAGATTTTATGATTGTCTGTTTTTATCGCCCAAATATGGAAGTAGTGCTGTCTATATTTGTATATGTGAAACACGCATTCTAAGTGCCTAATGCCAATGCAGAACAGTAAGGGAATCACGCAGACCATTGTAGTTTTTGTTTTTGTTTTTTGTTTTGGTTTTTAAGGTGAATAAACTACACAAATCAATGATCATCACACACGACAAAGGGACTCAAAGCTTGTGAATGTATGGGATGTATCCTGATTAACAGTGTGTCGTTTTTTAAGGTAGACGTTCAAATCTAAGGTATCGTCAGCATCGCAGACAAGACAAGGCATTCGTTTGGTTTCTGAAAAGAGCGGACAGCAGGACATCTCAAGATTTCTGGTGCTTTACTTTTGAAACACTGCATCGAAACAGAAGAAAACGAGTTAGTTGCGTTACCTATTTCTTAATTTATTATTGCTCGCAATGAGCAGAATTCTAAGTCGATATGAATTGACTTCCTTGATGGACTTGTTACTGTATCATAAAGGCTTGAGCTGGTAGAGAAAATGCAGTCTTGCGTTACAGCATGAGCTTGTTAGACACTTTGGTTACAGTTCTCATCGGCTGTTACGCTGGCCTTTTTTTTTTATCACTGACACGTGGACAAAACCCCGGTGTCAGGTGAGAGAGGGAGGCAGAGGCCAGGGCACGGTAGAAAACAAAGAGCTGTCTTATTGAACAGGGAGCAGGGAATGTGTTTCCATCCGCTGCAATGACGGACGATATTTGTTGAGGCACTTCTGATGGTGGGACAATATTTGATGTAACACCCTAGCAGGGAATTCCACAGTTACCGCTGAAATGGTCAGACTACAACTGGCTGTGTTCATGCTCACTCGGCCTAGCTTGCCGTCCTGTGTGCTCAGCGTTAACCTAACATTTAGCCCAGGCTAACAGAGGGTTAACCTGTTCTTGATTAATACTGGAGAGAGGAAGCATGTCTGGAGGGCAGCACGGATATTTAAACTTGAGGAGGAGAGGAGGAGGAGGCAGTGAAGTGTGAAAGAGTGCGTGGGAGAGGTGAGCACAGCGAAGCGAGGGAGCTGGGGTGATGGGTGCAGCTGGTGATGGGGTTCACCTCCTTCCGCACACAGTTTTTAATCAGAACCTCCTCTGTCATGGTTTGTAATGATCTGGCACTGAGAGGCAATTGCTGTTAAGAAACACAAGCAGGAACAACGTGGGCCCAGTGTAATCAAATACCGATTGATTAGGAAAGGAATGTGGCATGGAAAATACTTTAATCATCACTGTCCTATCAAGGCATGCTTATTCACTCAAACTGTGTGTCCATAAAAGATCAGTCATCTTTTTTAATAAGAGGGCCAAAGAGAAAGGCAACTTCCAGAACTATTAGTCGTCTTGAAATTGATCAGGGTCATCAAGGCCAGGTTCCCGTGGAGGGAGAGATTCAGAGGAAACATCTGATTGAGAACTGTCCCATGAGGCGGCGCTCCCCGTTCTGCCAAGTTTGCATTCGAAGCTGTTTGTTTTCTACTGACAGGGCTACTTCTTCTTCCATAGCTGTGTATGCGCTGCAGACTGATCCTGAGCGGGATCAGACAGTGAGGAGCTTTTGCATAGACTATGCTGTGTGTCTGCTGCTGACCTGAGCAGAAGTCTTAAACTTTGTTGTTGTTGTTTTTTTTTCCATATCCTGCAATTTTACTTGCTCACGTCTCTTTTTGAGTAGATCGATTTGTGGTTTGCGTCCAACCTCGTTGTTTGGAATTTGTTACTTTTTTTTTGTATCATGTGGATGAGGAAATTCACACACACACAAACCAAACATGGTTGGAAAAGCGCAAACAGTTGTCGCTTAGCCCCTCAGCTGGCACAAAGCAAGTAGAAGATGATGTTGCCATGTTGCACAGTGTTCTGAACTGTTGTTCAAAAAAAGTCAAAAATGCAAGAGATTTTCTTTTCTCTGGGTTTTTATTATCATGCTTGTTTTTAATACATGTATTACACATTCTAATTGTCACTCTGCTTTCAAATCTGTGGTCGAGCTGCTAAATGTTGTTGATTTCTGAACTGCTTTTTTTGCAAATGTTGTCGATGTGTCCATTGGGTCGAAGATTTCAAGGATTTTTCCTCAATAAAAAGTTTCAAAACCCTTATAATGTCACTCATGCCTTTTCATTGCACCGGCCTGATGCACCGGATTGTTTTTTTACTCATCTAGGGAACTGTCAAAAGAATAAATGCCTCCAGCCAGAGAGGAATTAGCAGCATTATATTTGAAAGCTTTTAATTTCACAGGCTCTTCCCCCTTGTGGAAATACGAGATTGCCTGGGTTCACAACTTGTTGCAGTATCTGGCAAGCTGGGCCTTGCGTATGATGTCTTTATTTGGAAAAACAAAGGGAATATTTGGGAAATGATATAACAATGTTTGCATTTAATCCTCTCACAAATATGATCTTTTAATATAAAAAAAAAACCTGGACGGAGGAATATTTTAACAGCTCTAAAGTAAACATTCTCACTTCATTTTGGGCCCAGCTCCCAGTACACAAAGGAAAACGCTGGAGCGGGGTTGCCAGAGCAGAGTACAGTCCAGCCATAGCACACAAAAAAGAGCTAGAGAGACAGAGAGAGAAAGAGAGAGAAATTACCCCGTTACTATTGCTGCCAGGAATAGCTGCTGGGTCAATGGAAGGGATTTGCATCCACCGAAAAAGAGACTTTGATGTGTTTGTGCTGTGAATATATTTGCCTGCTCATCAGATTCTTCCTACCAGCTCTTAAACTCTGGTAACTCTGATAGCTTTCAAGCTTGTACTGCATAGTTGATAGAAGTCACACTCTGGGACAACATCACCACCAGAGAGAGTCACTATGCTATACTATACTATAGAATCATAATGGAAGCTAGAGGTTAAAACAACAAGCGCACACACAAACACACACACACACACATACAAATCCAAATATACAAACATAATGATTAAAATCAGATGATCAGAACAATGATTTGAAAAATATTTATCTCAAAGCAGGCCAGCCTTTAAAAAGTCCATATCAGTGGGAAATTTAAATTTCTACTGAAATAAAAAATAATACTGAAATAAGAAGTCGTGTGTAAGTGCTGTTAAAATATCAAAACATATAGTTCACTCCTTCATCCATACAGGTGGAGCTCTAAGATGGAAATCTAATAATTTATAGATCTCACTAAATTCACTAAATAAATTAGTTGTGAGTGATGAAGCATAATTTACAATGTTAAATTAAGCGCATTGGTTAACATTATTTACATTATATATTGGTTCTTATGAAGATTCTTATGAGGCTTTTACTTGATGTACCAGTCAATAAATTCAGATTAATGGCTGCCCCTGCAGAATCAGACTAATGAACATTTAACGGAGTGCTATTTGTAGACAAATGAAAGTGCTTATCTGTGATGAGAGAAAGCAATAGAGATGCAGAGTGTTTTATTTATAGGTTGGGGGTTTAGGCCGTGAGTGACGTTCACATACAGCTTAAACTCCTGTGCAGTGAGAGTGACAGGCCTGAGAGCTGTCTAATTTACAATGTACATGCACAATCACTCACACAATAGGCCTTTATTTATTTAAGGTTGGGCCATTGAAAACTGTGCGTTTGCGTGTTTTAATGCTGCTCTGATAGGGGAGAACAGGACACAGAGGTGTCAAATATCTTTGTATTTTAAACCATGTTCAAAAATTAGGCAACAGATCTAAGATTTCTCAATATGAGGTGGTTTTAATTATGCTATACGATTAGTTAACCTCTTTTTAGACAGAAACCTCTTTCTAACTGTGGACTTTATAGCATGAAATCAAGATCTTACAGTAAATCAGTTCACCTCTAATAATAATAATAAGTCAAAATGGAGAATAATTTCATTATGTTTGTACAGCAGATTATTATAAGAAACAATAGATATTTTTGCATTAACAAAACTAGAAATAATATTCAGACTAAGTTTTAATGTGCATTAATATTACTAAGGTTTATTCAAATACAAGATTGTTTATTTTGGTCCACTTGTTTGCACAAAGGCAATTATTTTAAAATGAATAGGCAATTATTTTAAAAATAAAACTGAACACAATGTAATGACAGTGATTGCCTGTGCCGAGATATCACCTTCTGCACTGACTGCATGTGCACTGTAATAATGCACAACAATATTACAAAATTAAGAAACTTTGTTTTAAAACTGATATTTTAATCAACAAACTTCAAATATTATCTTCTAGCAAAAATCTATATAATATTACAAAGAAATACAAACTCTGATCTTCAACTTAATAAGTAACAAGTTCAAATGAAACTGTAGACTTCACTAGAGATAAATCCGTTTCCCACTTTTTTTTTCTCAGAGTTTAAAGTTTACAGTGTGGCCTCTTTTTTCAGGGACACTTCATTAGTAGAGTTTAGAATAAAGGCACAGACCTTTAAACCTAAAAACCATCTGGTGCAAGACTAATAAGCAGTTGTGCCCAGTCAGGAATCAGACTTACTACCCGATGGTAATTGTCAGTAGGCCTTTTCACTAGGTTAATTGGTGCTAAGCATAATCCATATGACACAAATCTGTCTGTCCTGAATTCTACAGGTTGCGTAACAAACAGGAAGCAGATCGCTTTAAGTACGGGCAGAAACAAAGGCAGCCTGTCCCCTCTGGACACATACACACATACACACACACACACACTCTTTTCCCAGCGTTTCGAACATGAAACTCACACACAGGCTAACTCTGATATAGATTAGATTTTGTCTGTTTTTGCTCGTAACGTCTCGCTAATAGAGTGGCTTGTGATGCTCTCAGAAGAGGTCAAGCAATCTGTTAGCAGGCACACTCAATAAGCAATAAATGTGCACTGCTGTGAAGTGACATTTCTGTAAAGCCCTGCTGTATTGCATCTCTGACATCAGCAGTTGTCCAGGGCAACTAGCTGTTTAAAGCAGGCAAAATTCAAAGCGTTGTGCTGGTGATGTTTTTGACTGACCTCTGAGTAAAGCTTCTATTAAAACCACATATTAATGAAGTTGGCGTGATAAGTGCATTTGTCTGTGTTAAATGTTCCCCCTACAGTTGTGACACAGGACACATTTTTTTCTGAAAAAGCTGAGAGATACAGAACCATCACAGAATGTGAAAGAAGCATGAGAACTGATATAGTACAGTAATATTACTGGATTTAACACAAATATGACTCGGATTACGCAGCGTTACACAGCGTTCTTGTGATCGTTATCCTGTCCACTTCTTCAAAGGTACATACTGCAGTTAGTAGCATATTGAGTTCCCATTAAATTAAAATAGTATCTTCTCATTTTATTCCAATTTTACATTCATATTATTCACATAGCTCACGTTACAGTGGGTGCAGTGAGTGCCTCAACTACTGTGCCTCCAAATAGTAGCCTTCCTCAAAATATGCAATGAAACCAATTATAAACTGATAGTTTTTTTTTTATGAACCTACCACCAGACTGAGCCTGAGAGAAAGCAGCATTACAGGGAACACACAAGGTCTACAGCCAACTGCACAGCTTATTTTTGAAGCTAACCACAGAAAAAACATTGGCAGGCGTTCACTGCAGAGCGCCATTTTTCCCTAATTGCTTACGAGGTGACTGCTATCGGCCGAGAGGTATTCTCTACATACCTTTAAAACCATCCAGTGCATTTTCTGCTGAGCCTAATGGGTTTTCCACCCGTGGACAGAAGTGAAGGCGGCTAATTCATGGGGCTCACTCTTCTCCCTTCAGTTTCCGTGAAGCATTTTTTTCCAGATTAAGAGTTTTATGGAATCAGAAAGAGAGAGACTGGAGGAGCGTGGTGACATGGCAGTGCAGAGTCCCTTCTCAGCAGTAAGACAGAGGGATTCCCTCCAAGAGAATCCTTCACGGCCTGCCACAGAAGCCACCACTGTAAATTACAATACAGTCAGAATGTGAACACACAAGAAGCTCCAAAGCAGAGTAGCTATCCACAGATGCAAAGCGCATTAATGCAGCTTGACGTCCTCAGAACTGTGCATCTGCGTTATCATGAAGGACATTAGGCCTCCATAATTACATCTGTATGAGCATAAGTAACACAGTACAGCTACCTTACAAACACTCATAGCAGACACACTGACTTGTTTCTATATTTTTGTAAGATTTAAGTTCTTTTGTGTGTGTGTGTGTGTGTGTGTGTATGTGTGTATGTAGAATTTCTGCAAAGACTGCTCTGCATTATGGCAGAGTGATATTCTGAATATTGAATATTTTCCAGAGGGAACCAGTGCCATGGAATATCACAGCGTATTCCCTGCTGAGAACTGACATGCTTGCCTTACGCAAGCTCAGTATAAATGTCAAATTTGTTTCAATACTTCCAACAAAACTGTGCAAAGAGCTGCACTCTAGCTTGTGCAGTGGTTGTTAGGGTATTCCATTTCAAGCGGCTTAATCTTACTTCTAGAGTTTCAAGGCATTTCCAGCAAATTCCACAAGTTCAATTTATTTAATTCATGGGTTTATTAAACTAATTAAAAAGAGGAATCTTTCAACTTGGGCAGCACAGTGGTGCAGCAGATGGTGTGTGCACTGCACAGCTCCAGGGGACTGGGGCTGTGGGTTCGATCCTCACTCCAAGGCCTCTTTGAGAAGTCTGGTGGACTCCAGTTTCCTACCACCTCCTAAAACCACATGGAAGGTGAACTGGCCAGGCTAAATTGTCCCCACATTGAGAGTGTTTGAGTGAATACATGTGTGTGCTACCCTGTCACGGACTGGGGGTATTCTTGCCTTGTACCCAAAGTTGCCAGATAGGCTCCAAACCCACAAAAGACCCTGACCAGGATAAAGCAGAAGAAAAGTAGTAAAGAATGTATATTTAGATTTCTGTCATCAAAACCAACAAAAATATATACTCAATAACAATCCTCATAATTAGATAATGCTCTTTACAGATAATCCTGGTTTAACACAGCCAGAGTCATCTCTGACTGAAGGAAAACATTTCAGGGTTCTTTCCACATTTGAACATCCCAGAAAGCATTAGCTGGGAGTCCACTGACCTGAAAGAAGCCCCGAGTGGCTGGACCAAACCTGGGAAATTAGTTTTTATAAAGAAAACACAAAGTGTGTAAGTGAAGTCTTCCCATGGGACAGGGAAATAGGGAGATACTCCGATTAGAGCTTTTATTAAGTGAGGTGTGGTGCTGCTAGGTGACAACAGAGCAATAGAGGCATTATTTCCTGTCTGCACAAAAGTTCCTTTTTAATTGTACTTCAGTGTGCCACTGGAAAAATGCATGTGTGGGCATTGGGTAAGACTGAAAGCAGGAAAATGAGGGTTTTGAGGAGGGTTGTGCATTGGGGGCAATTGCAACATGCAAAATTACATTGCAACAAGGTGTGCAACTGTCTGTGCATGCATGGTCTGTTTAGGTATCACATGCAATATACCTTTTTGAGGTCAATATACTGTGCAGTATATGCTGTATGTATGAGTGTGTGTGTGTCTCAGAGAGAAGGAGAGAAGCAGGAGATGAGCTCCTTGTCTGAAGGATTAGGTTCATTGGGGTTAGCAGGTTTATCTGTAACAGATATAATCACTCAGACACACAGAGAGGGGAGAAAGGGGGAGGAAATGAGGGAGAGAGCGCTGTGATGGTCACAGTGAGAGGCACACCGCTTCACAGACACTCCAGAGTCCTGCTTTAATAAACAGCCCCACTGCTTACGTCAGGCCAAGCCATATCAACACCAGTCTAATTTAACCCAGTTGTCTTCTTAAACACAGCCAGTGCAGCACTGTTTAGCAATGCATCGGTCTGATGGAGACGATTCAACTGCAATAAAATATGTTTTTAATAAAATTGTCAGATCAAATGTGTAATCCAAAAAAGCTGTGCATTTTACCACTACTGTGTAAATGAGTGTATCTTTAAAAATAATTCTAAATCAAATTATAAATTAAATCATGGTAAAATGGTAGAAATAGATTTTGTGGAGCTTTTAAAACGTTTAATTAATTAAATAAAAAAAGCATTGAATTGAGGCAGAAGGCATAACTAAGGGATTTTGGGCCATGGTTTGAACCCTGTAGCTGCTCTGTACACTGTGTAAATAATTTTGGATGAATGGAGGTGCATTTTTGCCTTTTTCTGTAAACTCACCAATTTGGGACATACATATTTTTCACTGGACAGCAATGATATACAGTAACAACGTAAACAAAACAGATCAATTCCAGGTAACAAAATATGTGCTTTAGAATTATTAGATTTATTCATATTTGGTAAAAACAAGGATAACAGCACGTATACTGTATTATACAAAAGTACAGGCATCCCTGTTCAAAGTGTAAAAACAAACAAACGTGGCACAAAAGGTGCTTTGAGTGATGCCTTAAAAGAACCATTTTTGGTTGCCTAAACAAAATTTTTTTTAAAGGAGATGTGTGAGTGTGAAGAAACTCCAAATTGAGAAAAAAGAGTTTTTTATTCTTTATATTTAAATGTGTACTTCTATATTGCATGATGTGTGTGTTGATTTATCCTGAAGCACTACATTGCATTTTGTATAATAATAAAAATAAGAACAATAAAATAAAGAAGTGCATTCATTGTGCTTCATCCTGGAAATAAAGCAGGGTTTGACCTTAAAGCATGATTTGGAACCTATTATGTCAATCATTCTGAGATCTATGCAGCTGTTCATTCATTAAGAAATTTATAAAAATAAGTCAAATCTTTCTAAAACTAAATTCTAAATAAGAAAGGAACACATTGTAATGAAGCTAAAAACAGGTGCTCTGACTGCAGCGTTCTGAACAAACTGTGCTTTTAGGTGAATAATGTATTACAGTGGTCTAATCACTAAAAAATAAAAGCATGGGTCAGCTTCTCAGCATTTAGCAGCATGAGAAGGATGTTATATTTCTTAAATAAAAGAAAGCTTTTTTCTTTTTTCTTCAAACATTTTTGTAATGTGTGAAATTTTAAAATAAAAGTGGATTTTTTATCTAATGAAAAAAAAGTATTTATTCAGTGATTGATAGTGGACATAGAAACATAAGCATTTTTATTATGCGACTCAATAGAAATATATAATTCTCTATCAGACATAGAACTAATAGAGGCATGTAAAAGGAAAAAAATAATCAGGCTTATTACTGGACCCTGCAGAACACCATATGTCAAATTCAATACTTTTTTCCTTTAAGATATTTTTAGACCGCTTAAAGACATTTTCAGAAAGGCCTACTACAGTTGAATGAATTACAATGAATTTACATTAGCACATCACTATCTTCTCTTGACTTTCAACAAATCTTTCTTTTCACTTAGGAATGTATGCAGGTATCATATGCTCAAAAGGAAAAGAATTTTCCACACAGCCAGAGACTGAGGCACACCACAAGCCTGAGGCACACCACATACACTCAGTAATTACACTCCAGCCAGGAGGACACCTGTAGATACGCACTACCACACTATCACCACTAAATCTACAAAGAAGAGAAGAGAAGAGAAGAGAAGAGAGGAGAAAAGAAGAGAGGAGAAGAGAGGAGAAGGTAAGAGAGGAGACAATGAGAAGAGAAAAGGAGAGTGGAGAAGAGGAGAGAGGAGAAGAGGAGAAGAGACAAAAGGAGAAGAGAGGAGAAGAAAATAGAAGGAAAAAGAAGAGAATAGCATATAGTAGAGGATAGGAGAAGTGAAGTGAAGTGAAGATAGGAGAAGAGTAGAAGAGAGGAGAAAAGAAAAATCCATGCTAAATAACACTAGATTGGAGGGTGTGTGTGTGTGTGTGTGTGTGTGTGTGTGTGTGTGAGAGAGAGAGAGAGAGAGAGAGAGAGAGAGAGAGAGAGAGAGAGAGAGAGATAGTACATATAGGTAGCACTAGCCTACAGAGAATAAGAGAGAAAAGCGAGGCTGGAAAGAAGTGCAGAGATTATAGAGGGTGTAACCATTTACCATGGGCGTTTGCAACTAGTAATGATCACATCATCACGGACAAACATGATGACACACACAAAACACAATAAACAAGCTGCACACATGCTAAGGTCTTATTTGCGACTGTTCATAGGTTTGACACCCAGGTAAACAAATAAAATAATTCTTATATCTAAATCTATATCTCTAAACATGCCATATTGAAGTGTGCCATGCCTAAAACACAGAAGACTCCTGAGGAGTTCAGCAAGCTAAAAAGGTTATAAAATCTTTTCTTATGATTTTGGTCACATGATGAGATACAAATGTTGGGAATTCTGCAGCACATACACTGCATTCTAAAAGAAGAGCCTTTTACCAGCTGCTAAGCATGGGGGTGGCAGTGTTATCCAGGAAAGATCCAGGAAGGCCTGCCATTACTGATGGACCAGTGAATATCAGTGTATCTGTCCATGAACTAAAGCTTAATTGTAAGTCATTTACCAAGGCTAAGCCTTGATGACGCTAAGCGCACACGTAATTTTACAAAGAATGGTTAAAGAAGGCCAGACCTTAGTCCAGACCATTAACAAAATAGAACTGTTGGGAAAAACCTAAAAGAACAATTCAGGCAAGGACACCCACCAACATCACTGAGTTAAAGCAGTTTTGTAAGACGGAATGGGAAAATGTTCCTCCCACTTGTTGTGCAGGATTGTGCAGGATTACAAGAAATGTTTGGTTGGAGTTATTGCTGCTCAAAGGGGGTTACACCAGTTACACCAGCAAAGGTTCATTTTTACTGTCAAAGATGTGTTTAATGTGCATAATGTCACCACAGAAATGTGCATATTTTTTAATGCATTCATGGATTTATGGAAAACTGTAAAGGGTTCACAAGCTTGGCACTGTATGTCACAACCCAAAGGCAGCCACTTAAAGGGGAAAATTTAGAAGATGTTTATAAAGGTTTGCATAATTAATGAAATGGTTAAGATGTAAAAACAATCATTCAGAGCTGCCTGGTGTGAAATGCTTTGTTAAATAGAAACTTCATAATAGTTTTAAATTCATAATAGTTCACAATGGTGATGATGGGAACTAGATGCCCATTAAGTTTAATGACTCTAAAAGTTACACACGTGGACAAAATTGTTGGTACCTCTCGGTAATGAAAGAAAAACCCACAATGGTCACAGAAATAACTTAAAACTGACAAAAGTGATAATAAATAAAAATGCTATGAAAATAACCAATGAAAGGCAGACATTGCTTTTCAACCATGCTTTAATAGAATTATTCAGAAATAACCTCATGAAACAGGTCTGGAAATGATGGTACCCTTAACTTAATATTTTGTTGCACAACCTTTTGAGGAAATCAAACAATTCCTGTAACTGACAATGAGACTTCTGCATCTCTCAGCAGGTATTTTGGCATAGGTACTCATGCGCAAACTGCTCCAGTTGTCTCAGGTTTGAAGGCTGCCTTTTCCAGACGGCATGTTTCAGCTCCCTCCAAAGATGCTCAATAGGATTTAGGTCAGGGCTCATAGAAGGCCACTTCAGAATAGTCCAATGTTTTCCTCTTAGCCTTTCTTGGGTGTTTTTAGCTGTGTGTTTTGGGTCATTATCCTGTTGCAAGACCCATGATCTGTGACTGAGACCAAGCTTTCTGACACTGGGCAGCCCATTTCTTCCATTTTTGTCTCATCTGTCCATAGGACATTCTCCCAGAAGCTTTGGGCCTTGTCAACATGTAGTTTGGCAAATTTCAGTCTGGCTTTTTTATTATGTTGTCCTTCTTGGTCATCTCCCAAGAAGTCCACTTTGGCTCAAACAATGATGGATGGTGTGATCTGACACTGATGTTCTTTGAGCTTGAAGTTCACCTTTAATCTCTTTAGAAGTTTTTCTGGGCTCTTTTGTTACCATTAGTATTGTCCGTCTCTTTGATTTGTCATCAATTTTCCTCCTGCAGCTACGTTCAGGGAGGTTAGCTACAACCCAGGGATCTTAAATTTCTGAATAATATGTGCAACTGTAGTCACAGGAACATCAAGCTGCTTGGAGATGGTCTTATAACCTTTAACTTTAACATGCTCGCCTATAATTTTCTTTCTAATCTCCTGAAACAACTTTTTCCTTTTCCTGTGGTCCATGTTGAGTGTGGTACACACCATGTCACCAAACAGCACAGTGACTACCTGTAGCCCTATATATAGGCCCACTAACTGATTACAAGATTGTAGACACCTGTGATGCTAATTAGTGGACACACCTTGATTTAACATGTCCCTTTGGTCACATTATTTTCAGGGGTACCATCATTTTTGTCCAGGCCTGTTTCATGAGTTTACTTTTTAAAATAATTCTGTTGAAGCATGGTTCAAAATCAATGTCAGATTTCCATTGGTTAATTTTCATAGCATTTTTATTTATTATTACTTTTGTCAGATTCAAGTTATTTCTGTGACCATTGTGAATTTTTCTTTCATTAACCAAGGGGTGCCAACAATTTTGTCCATGTGTGTATTATTATACGAAATGGTCATGTAAGTATGTGGGTTTTAATGTAATAGTATTTATATCTATTGGGCATATTTCAGTCCTTTTAATGCTCTGTTCAGCTGTTTCTTGATTCAGCTGTATGTCACTGCATTATTAGTTCATGTGCAAGCGAGTTAAAATATCCAGAGTTGATTCTAGATGTGGAATTGGCATCTGTAGTCTTTCTGTTGTTTCACAACATGGCAACCAGAGCAATGTGCACAGTCAAAACATTTTAGTGTCACAGTTAACTCTTCCACGCATTATTGGAAGCTAAAAATGCTGTGGTAAGCTTAGTAATTTATAAACAACAGACCATGAAAGGCCACCATAATAGATTATGTGATTTCAGTAATTAGGAAAACTGTGGAACAGATAAACAAAAATAACACCATGGTTTACAGGAATGCCATGGCAATTTTGGATGTTTTCTGAGCCAGAAGTGTAAAACATATCTGTGATAGAAAAAAAGTCATGAATTCAGTTTAATGTTTGTATATTTGGTGTGTTTGGATTATTTCATGTTACTAAAACGTTACCATGCAAGTTGCACCTTGACCAGACACTTTTGGTAGCCATTTGTTTGGTAGACTTTTGATTAAATATTTGACCACTTCCCTTGGCAGAATTGGCAGAGTTCAGTAAAATGTGTTGGTTTCCTGGTCAACAGTTGGTACAGTGTTCCCGGGGTTGAATGTATTATTTTTACTCTTTTAAACATACCTATGGTCACTGTGTCAAAAAGAAAACAAAATCTTTGTTTCATCAGAACCTAAAAGTATACATTTTATTGTCCACTTTAGAGAAGCTTGAAGGTGTATATTTTGGAACAGGGGTTTCTTTTTTGGATGGCAGCTTCTCAGTCCATGGTGATATGAAACTTGCTTGACTGGAGACAGCGACAACGGTATTCCAGCAGCTGTCAGCTAAATGCAGGCCAGTGTGTTTGTGGTTCTTGGGTTGTGCCTAACACATCCAGACCATCTTCTGAGCTGAAAGTGACAGTTTGGATCTTCTTCCAGACCTTGGCAAAGTGGCTACACCTCCCAGTAACTCGTACTTTTATACAATTATTAGGAACTAATGATCAAAGAATCTGTTATTGTGAAGAAAGCTCTCCAAGAGACAAATCTACGATCAGATCTCCATCTCAGATTTTCACTGAGCTCCTTGGAATTACCTATTGTACTGTGTGCTGTTCCGTGCAATGAGTGCTATCAAGCTGAACTGACCCCCCTCACACATACACTTTATCAAGAAACAGCTGCTAAATACCATATTAACTGAAGTAATGCACTATTTTATCTTACTAAAACCATGTTATAAGCTGACTGTGTATACCTTATATGAGTATACCTTATGACCATAGTTTGTTACATATCTCTGAACCTTGTCTATCTATATATATATATATATATATATATATATATATATATATATATATATATATATGACCCTATATGTATCACATTTTTGTTAATTAAAAAAAACTAAAAAATAAAACTTGCGAAACCAAACTCTTGTTTTGTACATGCATTCCTTCCTAGAAAATGTTAATTTCAAAGAAATCACTGAAATCCCAATATTGCCATGACATTCATCTCCATGATGAGTGTACATTGTCCTGGTAAAAGCAGATACAGCAAAAATTCATTCCCCAGACATCAAACTTTACTTTATACTTTATTACATTTGTGCAACATACAGCATAATACACACCCTCTTACATGGTGAAAAGTGTAAACAGTATGACTATGATTCACAGCAATCAGAAAAAGTAAAGAGTAAAGCCACCATTAAGATTTAGTCTGATTCTCATTTGCACAGACATGCACTTGCATTTGCATCACAGAGGTCAGTTCTTCTGTATATTAATATAGGCATTATGGAAGACATGAGGGGCCTACAGCTGGAGACATGTCTCCTTATTAATGCTTCCAATGTAATTGGTTCAGGCTCGAAGAAGGAAGGCAGACTAATGTGGATTAGGGGCTATAGAGACACTGAGTCAATCCTTCAGCCAGAGACGCCTGAGAAGAACCCAGAGTGCCATCCACCGGTCAGTCCCTACATTGGATCACACCCTCCCCCTCAGTGGCTGGGTTAATTCATCACTGACAGATAATAAAGTGGGAATAAATTTGAAACTAGGGAGCTTGACACAGCAACATGTGTCTACATACTGTTCATAGCAAGCATGACACCTGCTCTGACTTTATATAGTCCCGTTTTAGATCCTGCTACCTTATCTATGCTTGGAAGTATGATAGCTACATAAAAGCTATATGCACACACACCCATCACCATCAACAAAACACTGAAGTGTGCTGCATTTGAAGTCAACATAATAGCAAAGTTAGCCCACCCATGTTGAAGTACTAAAGAGTAATGCTACTGCAGACAGATTCAGATAAACTGAAGTGTGCATAAGAAGAAAATGATTAAATAGGCTGTTCCTGAGTGTCGGGAAGCAAAATTATGGCAGCATTCCACAGGATCCAGCCATGTGAGGTAAAATTTGCATAGATCAGTCTCAAATGCAACAACAAAACAGGTAAAAGTAACAAAAATATAAAAAAGTGATCATATAAAAATGTATTGCAGCTGTTTTTAGCCAAACATTATAATTAAACTTTTTTTGGTTTTGATTTGCCGTCTTACCAAAAACTCATGAGCTCATTGCTGTGCGACAGCAGAATGCATGGCATGAACAATCTGGCGGTTAGTCTTCCCCAGACAACCTGTGCAAACCAAACAACTGGATGGATTATTGGTATTCCATGTCCATTTGGTGTACAACGCTTGTACATTCTTTTTTTGGTGCATTGTGGGATTGTTACATTACACAGTGTTTGATAATGTCTTGTTTTGCATCACCTGGCCTTTCCTAACAACAACTGGGACCAAGCCATCATCCTAAAAAGCTATTTAAGATCTGAGACCTTGGTGAAAGTTATCTGAGCGCTCAAGTCTCCTGGGGTACCTAAACGTTTGCATGGTGCTTCTTTCCTTTTTTCACTCTAGAACTGTACTTAAATTGTAAATTGTAGAAAATAATGTTTAATCAGCTCATCTTCGCTTATATTTTCACAGAAACAGACATTTTGACCAGGGTGCCCAAATTCTGGTGTGCCACTGTATCAAGGCTGCTTATCACACAGTGTAAAACCGAGACTCAAAACATTGATCCCAGCAGTTTAGTTTAGTTTGGTTACCAGACTTAACTGAAAAAAAAAACACTTTGTAAAATACACAACACAAAATACACACGCATACATATCCTGTAAGACATATCCTTGTGTGTCAGTGTTTCTTTGTCATGTTGTTGTGTTCACAGGGAGCTGTGACTCATCTGCAGTATATCTGTAGTTAATCTTCAGCTAAAAAAACAGCTTGCATAAGAGGATCAGCAGAAGCAGTGATTCTGCCAGTCTGTTTTAATGTTAATAACATAATAATATGGCGCACAAGTGGCCTGTTCAAAAAATGACTCTATTAAGAGTAAATAAATGGCGCTCTAAATATGGAGCTCTGCTGTATTTGTTGCGGCAATAAACACTTGAACGCAGCTGCACCCAAAGCATCGAAAGCATGCAAATTCATTCCATATAAACAGGCTTAATCTCTTCGAATAAAGTACGTGGAGAACGTTTTTTCCAGAGCCCAGTGAAAACATACTTGCCTTGCTGTCTGCTGGGGTCTGTCGGGGCGGACGGTGTTTGGGGGACGACTGCTGGGCTAACTGAAGCCAGATGCTGCAGCTGATAAAAGAGCAGGTCATTTCAGATGAGACCATTAAACGGCTGTCCCTTTCATTAGGTACAGCCACTTGGTGCCCTGCTCATGTTCAGACCACTTTTAAAGAGCTCTTAACTCTCATTTCATCAGCAGAGCAGCAGCCACTAATATGACTAACATGCAATTTGAACTTTGCAACCAGTGCGCTCAGGCTAATGCCTAGCAGTCACAGAGCAGTGTACTTTCATCGAGATGCTGAATTACACTTTGAATAAGGAGGGTAGAGGCGAGCAAAAAGGGGCATCTTTCCTGTTGGACTGATAGCACACTGTAAATGCTCAGTAAATTTAATCTGAAGGATTGAGTAACCCAGCAGTCTGTTGCCTTAACTGAATTTATAGGTGCTGGACTACTGGCTTCAAGGTAGACATAAAATATCAAGGATAAATCAGAGGGTTTAAAGCAGCCATATTTATTTCCCTAAGCCATTTGGATAAACATACTACAAGTTTGTGCCATTTCACATTTTACAGTGTGGGTGGGTTGACTATGTTTGCCTCCACAGATGAAATGTGGGCATGTATGAGAAGCAGGTGTAAGGGATTAACAATAGCAAAGGAATGCAGTTAATCACAATGTCAGGATTTGAAAAAATGATGCATTCTTTCAGATAACTAAATCAAGGCACCTGACACCAGCATAACGCTTAGAGAGCAATGCTATCAGTGTGAAACGACAGACTATAGTACCTGTAATCGCAATCAACTGATACAATTCATTCTGATTTTCAAAGAAGTGCAAAGCAGGGCAGCGTTTTGTATACATGCACTGCGCTTGCTCTGGAGGTTCTCCTGCCTGTTGTGCTGCTTTATCAACGGGTCTAGAAGCAGCTGCACACATGCAGCTGTGAAACAGCATGGAGAGGACCTGGCTCTGTTCACACATGGCCTCACTGCGGGACAGTTCAGAAGGGCCAGGTCGCGGATGTTCTCTGTTTGCAGTGAAAAGCAGAAAGGGTAGGAAAACAAAAAGAGACATAATGGACCCTTTCATGAAAGATTTGTAAATATGCAAGTGGATTTGCCTACAAAAGCAGCGCTGGCTAAAGCCTGCTGCCAGAACTTCCTTAAAATTCACCGCAAAATGTTCCATTTTCAAAAATGAGAAATTCTGAAATAGGTGTTCCTGGAAATGAGGGCATTTAAATTGTGTCGCCAACAGTCCTTATGAATCTGAAATCAATAAAGTACTGATTATTCACTAGTGATATTTTTCTTATTATTTTCTTTTTATATAGATTTTTTGATAATTTACTGATAGCTTTTGATCAATCTCTATTTGTTACCTTAGATGTTTTAGATTTGGCTGCAAAAATACTAATTCATTATCTCTAAAAATCTGTGTGACCTCTAAAGCTCAGCTATATTTTTTGTTCAAACAGTGAAAATGTCTGGTATGCATCAAGATTACTCCATGTCAGGTAGCAGCTTGGGCATTTATAAGAGATGGCCTCTTCTAACTAATGGTAATCTTAATTAAGGCTGCATATTTGACCAGTTTAGCTTAATGAGTCACATTCATAGCTACTACTGACATATTACACATTGGTGTCTCCATTTCTCATTTGCATGGCAAGGCCTTCTGGAACCGATTCATTTTTTTGTAAGTTGAAAACATGAAATAATATTATGTGACAGAGTGACTTGCATTTCCCTGATCAGATCCACTCCAAGCAGAGGTCAGAACAGGTGGGCATTTGGTTAAAACATGTAATATTAAGTTGCAGCTACAAAATGATTGATGAATGAAGACATTTATAAAAACATACCAACATTTTAGACAGAACTGCATTTTAAGTATAAAGCCCAGCTTGAGTAGTAAATAATGGAAGTAATATAATTAGTCCTGTGTAAACAGAGAAAATGCACAAGGGGCTTACAGTATCTGTTACAGTGGCTGGGCAATTATCTACAGTGTTGCGCAGCTTTAAAGCTTTTGCTAACTAGACATGTTTCATTTCAGTGTGTGTGTGTGTGTGTTTGTACATCCTTAATTTGCAGTTTTTCTGGATCACTATGGTGATCACCGTCACCATACGTGCAGTGCTGTATTTCACGATGTGACAGCTGTTTTCTTTTCTCTCTCCCGCCCTAGCAGAGTGACTAGTGTGTAATTCCTCCCACAGGAACAGCTGGAGTGGTTTACAAATAAAAAAGCCATAGAGGCCGTCACAGAGAGGCAGGGCATCCAGTTCAGCCAGTACAGCTCTCACATACAGCACTGTGTCCAAGACACAAAAGAGAGTTCTAAATAAAACTGGATGCTGTCTCCTACATCATCAGTGATACAGTCAAGATAAGACACGATAAGATAAGATAATCCCTTATTAGTCCCACAGTGGGGAAATTCTCTGTGTCACAGCAGAAAGGGATAGCAAGACACTCAGTTACAAAAAAATGTAGATAAAATGTAAATGTATATGAATGTGGAATTGGAAGTTGAACACTATGTGAGTAAATTGGCCAAATAACACATTTTTACATTTGTAAACACAGTCTCTTTAGCTAGACCAATATAAAACTCAGATAATCCTAATTGCACAGTTATTCAGTTTTTCATAACATAAGACAACTTGGTAACACCCCATTTGCATTTTTGCCTTTGCATATGGTCTCTAGTTCTGGGATACTCTTGAGTCATCTTGAATGCACAGTCTATCTACAAATGTTCTATGATGTTTGGGTCAAGGGACTATGAGGGCCATTCCAAAAGTTCCAAAAGTCTCCTCAACTAGTCCATGGTGGATTTTAAGGTATATTGCATATCACTATTCTGTTGTAGAAGCCATCTTCTTTTCAGCTTCAGTACATTTGCTGATTGTGGCCAAAGAGTTCTATTTTGACATCAGTTTACAGCTTGTTTACAGACCTGTCGCCCAAACTAATCTAGGTTCTCTAGATGTTCTGTTTTACACTTCAAACATTGCGTTTTGTGACAGGATCATACCTTAAGATGCCTCCCTAATGGTGCAGATCTGAGAAGGATGCTCCAGGGGTGGAGCTATTTCAAAACAACTGCAGATTCCAGAATAATTGGTTCAAGCAATTAAATGCAACATTGGGAGGTGTAGCCACTTTGCCATGGTCTGAAACAAGACACAAACTGTCACCCTCTGCTGAGAGGAAACTAGTTCAGATGGTCAGAAATAACCCAAGAACCACCAAGGCACAGACCTGCCAAAGACTGAAAGCTGCTGAGTTTTACATTGCCACAGCCTGAGAAGCAGCCATCCAAGAAATAAAGCCCTGCTCCCAAATAGACACCTTCAAGCTTGACTAAAACGCTTCATTTGCGCCTCACCACACAGACAATGAAAAGGCCTTCTGGGTGATGATTTCTGGTCGAATAATACAATCACCAGAGGTACGTTTGGAGGGCACTGAACCCTAGAAAAACTTCAACTGTCCAACTGTCTAGCATGGAGGTGGAATTGGTACAATACGTAAAGATGGCAGAATAACGAATATCGATTCTTCAGCATAGAATCGAACCCTCATCTAGACCAGGGGTGGGTCATATTCCATATTCTGGTCCATAACAGTGGGAACCTTTTCCTGCTTAAGCACATCTAATTTAACTCACCTGTTAATTGGCAGGTTTAATAGGTCTGTTAGAGCAAGGAAATCAGCAAACTATGCTGGACTCCGGCTACGGTTGAACATTGGGTGTTCCTACAGGACAGTAACCCCATCAAAACATCAAAGGTTGTGAAATGGATAAAGCAGGCTAACCTTAAGCTTTAGGAAATGACCTTCTAAAAGACTTGACTGAAAAAAGTGCGATATGCTTTAAAAAATCCAGAAACTGATGTATTCTGCTTCAGAAAAAGAACAGTTATAACTCTCAAAGCTAAACATTTTTCATGACATTCATATCACGGTGAGTGTACTGCATCCGTAGCTGCTTATTTGCATTGGCATTAAAAGCTTTAAAATATGTTCTGTTATTTCAAAAGAAAAGTGAGACCTTAAATTTGTTTGCAAAGCATTATGAGCTCTGACTCAAACATTTCTCCACCTGAACAGTTAGTATAAAAGATGACAGGCTGCTATAGATCATTTAAATATTTCTGAGAGATTAGACACACAACCACATTCTTCTTTTTATGTGAGCTTTTGATTCAGAGAATGGCCCATCTGATAATCTGACACACACACACAGGCAACAAATGGACAATGCAGCATATAGTTATGCCTAAGCCCAGGATCTCCTTGTGGCTTAGTGCTAGATGCATTTTATGACAATTTTCTGCCTAATTTCCTGTGCTGGAAAACCAAGAAGTATGAGATCTTGCTGGCATCATTGTTTGGTGATGGAGAAGTCATAGAATGTGTGAGGCTGTGCACTGGGCTTCCCAGTGGTGTCATCAGAGGCTCAGTGGGATTTTACCCAAACTGTGAAATAAAGGCAGAGAGAACAGCCTGGATTACTGTCCCACAGTGACCTCAGCACTGGAGGGGAAATGAACTCCTGTCTCTCTAACTCATGGTTACTCTTACAGCAGTGTGCCTGAGTGTCAGGACTAAAAGAGAGTATGACTCAATGTGATGCTTAAGCAGGTCAATAACAAATCACACATACAGTGGAATTGGGATTTAGTCGAAAATGGGTAGTCCCCATTTTAGAATTCAACTGGCTGAGCTATGTTCGAAGCCATTGCGAAATACTTGATATGGATACACACATCTGAGCACATTCATCACTGAACTGAGCTCTAACAAGGCCAACAAGTCTTGCTTTTTGTAAGAACAAAATCAAAAGGAAAAATCAGGACACAGACGAGTGGATTGACTACTTTGATATTATCCAACTGGCTTTGTCAGAGGTTTAGTGCAGACATACATTTGAAAAACTGAAGAAGTATGAAAGTCTTTCTTTATTTATAGAATGTTATAGAATTTAGATCAATAAAGATTCTAAAAACTAAATGGTAACATAAATGAAACAAGAGAAACCTTTTAGCCACTGGTTCTGCAGCAACTGTTTTAACTGAAACACATTTAAGATCTACCCACAGATTCTCAATGATGTGCAAACCAAGGACCAGGGAGGACAATTGCAGATTATTATTATTATGGTACGGTTTGGATCATTGTCCTGTTGTAGAAGTCAACCTCTTTTCTGCTCCAATTCTTCTTTCTGGTCTGCGCCAATTCTGGTGGTTTCAGAATTGGAATCAGAATCTCTTTATTTTCAACAAATCTTGAATATTTAATCTAGATTAAATTTATAGATTAGAGTGTGAGGTGTCCACTGTGGTTTAAGAGTGCTACAGCCCTGGGGGGGAAAAAAAGCTGTTAGCATGTTGTGTTGTGCTGGTTTTGATGGTCCTGAGTCGTCTACCAGAGGGGAGTGTCTGGAAGAGGTGATGTCCAGGATGAAAAGGGTCAGCTGTAATTTTGCCAACACGCTTCCTCGCTCTGCTGGTGCAGATTCAGGAGATTTAGGAAATCTTTCATTTCATCTTGTAAGGGTTGTAATACTTACTTTCTTTTCCTATTTTAATGAATCTCTTTGTGTGGTTTTAATGATTTTCATTACATGTTTACTATTGTTTTACTTTGAATTCAGCCATCACCGTTCTCACTGCTTGTCTGTTTTGAGTAGTTTTGTCCATGTCAATCATTATTTTGTTTTGTAGTAAAGTCTGTATTATCATGTCAAGTAAACACATTGGTTGATTTTGCCACTGCTGGAAGTAATTTATTATTAACAATTTTTAATTTTTTTTAAAAAAAATTTTATAGAACATTAGTGTATTTTAGTACATTGAATAATGCCAACTCTCTACAAAACCAAAACTCATCTTTTACTTTTACTTTCATTAAAAGAAGAACAGAAATGAAATTATACATTAAAAAAAACAAGTCACAGCAACAAAGGGTTTGAGCAATGTTTTCAATTGGCTGAAGTAGCATTTAATAAGGCTTTTAATGTTTTACTGGTTCTAAGCACCAATTTCTGACATACCTCTCTCTCTTTGGGTGCTCATTTCAGTTTCAATTACACTGGTTAGAGGCTTATGAAGCCTCATTGGCAGCTTTAGGGAGAAAGCACTACTCCCAGCATTCATTACGATCCTGCTGCATACGTCTCTCTCTTTAAGCCCAGCCTGCTGGATTGAAACCAGAACCACAGAGCCACAGCTATACTTAACTCAAGGGTGATAATAATAATAATTATCACCTTATCATGATCATAAGCTTGCAGATGGAATCCATAGAGACACACACCTGTGGACAGGTAAGTATACCTCTGTGGATGACAGATGCCTCTATATAAATAACGGCCTGTTAAGAATGCCCAGCCAATGAGGAGAAACGTTTAATTTCAACTTTGCTCCTATTTTAAAGTTTTTCATAGCTTGACATAACTTAACCAGGAGTGCACACATGGTGGTAATAGCCATTTACAGCAACAGCTGACAGTAAATATGCAGGGATAATATATCTACAGTGAGAAGCATAAAGCAGAGGCACACGGTGTATGTTAAAACTGCTTTGTTTAAGTACAGAATTCCTGGGTTATCTGTTGATTAAAGTTAGTGTATTTCATGAATATCAGTTCTTAGTATGTAGGGGGTTTGTATTTTAAAACAAATTCTTGGAAGGGAATGAAAGCTGTGTTGATTCTGTGTTTAACATATCTTTTACATGAGGTAACCAACTGAGGTCTGTGCCATACCGGTCACTACCTTCTTTGTATCTTCCTTTGAGGAGCTCTGCCAAGCTTTAATGACAGCCTCATTTTTGGTTTGTTTGGGTTTTTTGTTTGTTTGTTTTTTTTTTTACATATTTGTCTTTCTTCAAATGAAGCTGGATTTAACAGAGAAGCTTGATCTGGCTAGTTTAAAACTCCCCAATTTTCTTCAAGGAATCCTTTGGTATGTTCTGGATTGTTGTCATGCTACATTATAAATCTCTGCCCAATGAGTGTGGAGGTATTTGTTGAAGATGGAAAAGATCATGGTGTTTCTGTATACTGTTCAGCATTAAAGAAATATGTGCCTCACTTTCTCCACACTCCTCTCCTTCCATAATTTTAATAAAGGTTAAGCCACACCTCGTCAAATACAGAACATTAGCCCTGAACACTTCTTTGTCATCTATATATATTTCTTTATGAATTGTAGTTTAACCTTTCTGTTTCCCTGCAGCAGTGCAGCTCCTGTATTTCTGTAATGTAAATGTGGATAGCAGCCTGTGGTTGTTTTGGATGTGTATGCAATAGGTGGCATTCAAACGTTTGGGCACTCCAAAATTCCAGCTACTGTGGATAGTTAAGTGAGTAAAAGATGACCCAGGTGAGTCCTGGGCCAATAATAATAATAAGAAATTCCAAAGCCATAAAGTTTCCATCTTTTATACTTTTAAAATAACAAAAAAAGAAGAAAAGGCCTGAAGCAAAATACATGGTCTGTACCTGTTTGGAAAGTATTACAGCTTGGTTTCAATTGCTGTTCAGAAAATATTCTCCTTTAAGGTCTCTGGGTCTGTGAGATTCTTGGATCATCCATCCACAGAGTTTGAATGATGTTTAGATTGGCACTGTGGATTTTGAGGAACATTATCATTATTGGGTGGAGTTTAATTGAATCCAGTCTTCCCTCATCAGCGATATGTTTACCATGCCACTGGCAGTAAAACAAGCCAAAAGCATAATCAATCCACCTCCATGCTTAACAGTTGGACAGGTGTTCTTTTCATTAAATTCTGCACCCTTTTTCCTACAAACATACTTTTGTCCAGAAAGGTAATATTTGTGCAGATTTTACTGCACAGTAAAACAATGTACCACCACTCCAGAGTCTTTAAAATCTTATTAGTCTTGCATGGAACTTTTGAAGGGTTTCCCATTCCATTTTTGTCACATCAAACCTGTACAAAAAAGAATTATCTTGCTTAAAATGTTGTGAAAGAATGTGCCAACATGAACGTTAAACCTTGTGGAGAACAGTTCTCTAAATCATTTACTTTCCACATCCTCTACTCATTTAACTCATTTAGACATTTTTACCAGTGGTGCACAAATATTTGCATGCTATTGTATGCATTTACCATTAAATGAGACTTTTGGCCAGTTAGAAAATCCTGTTGCCCACTTGTCCCAACATTAGTGCTTAGTAAAGATTTGGCACTTCTCCAAAATGTGGAAACTTGGAAAATACTGCTCAGAAATATAAGACAACAATCTAAATGTTAGATCCATGTTCATCTTTTAATTATCTCGAACTGCAGTTGAACTCCACAGCACTGAACTGGAAATGCAAATGTATCCATTAAGTGTATGTAAGTTTGTAGAGATGAGAGAGAAGGACAAGATGAGACAGAAAAGAGGGAGAGAAAGATCTGAAGCCATCAGAATCTCATCCAAAGGGCTCTGCCTGATTGAAGAGCCAAAAGCCAAACAACTATTTTTATAGGCCTTTGAGTTTCAGGCACATCAATCTCTCTTTAGTGAGGGAAGCCAGAAAAAGGGCTGAGATGCAGGCATGAGCTCAGTGCTCTGGCCAAGCAAACCCAGAAAGCATCAACAGAGCATATGATGGCAAAATGCATCCAAGAAGCAACTCTGTGTGTCCTCTTTGCCCGCTCAGTTTGACAAGGTGACGCCTGTCCTGCATGCTGCAATTGTACACTGTGTTCAGATGTTTGCAACAAGCTGTGTTTAATGTAATCTTGGAGGCCTTGAAGGTGCAAGCGAAAAGGTTGTGATCTCACAGCTGAAACAATAAGGAAGTTGATGCTGTGCAGCACCACGCTGACACTGGACCTGCTCCTCACTTTTTCCTCTCCCCTCTCTCTCCTTTTCTTTTGTGTCTCCATGTGCTTGGGTTTGAGACAAGTAAGGAAATTAATTCTGGTTCTCATTAGGCATGGCTGGCCTGACCTGCTGCAGGTCTCAGCCAGATAAGTGAACCGAGCCAGTACAGG
The DNA here is from genome assembly GCF_030463535.1 of Salminus brasiliensis. Taxonomy (NCBI): domain Eukaryota; kingdom Metazoa; phylum Chordata; class Actinopteri; order Characiformes; family Bryconidae; genus Salminus; species Salminus brasiliensis. The sequence goes on from NC_132882.1 coordinate 22,856,674, forward strand.
ACCAGCTCTCCCCAACGGCCAATATGTGCACCCGCCTACCAGCCACAGACTAGCTGTTGGAAAGCCAGCAGCTCTCTGAAAAACAGAATAACACTCAGCACATGTGGGGGGGCTCCTATTGTTCAAAAAACACCACAACCCCGGCGTAAATTAAAGGGTTTGGTAAACTGTGGTATTCAGTACTTAAGATATTATATTATATTGCGCCGGTGAGAGTAATGAGTAGGTAGGTAGGTAGATAGACACTAATTTCCATGGCTAATATTCTGGGATGGTGAAAAGGCAACCCACATGAAACAGCCAATTCAGTCTTGTTACAAAAGAGCATCTAACTCCCTATATTTGGAAAAACTTCTGAGCACATCAATAAGTATCTTGTTTTATATAGAAATTACAGTGTATTTATACCCCAAAAATCTGGGCTAGACCCCCAACGTTGTCATAATCTACATGTATGTCTCTGATTATAGTTTGTCACTGTATATTACTTCATACTCAACTGCTACAAACAATGAACCGCTACAAACGGTGAACAAACCCCATCCTTAACTGCAAAGCAAAAGAGAAATAAGCACTAATCCAAGCCAAATCCCTATCTAGGAAATAGGGCCTGACTGATTAATAAAAAAGATAATTAGTTCAGAGACAGTTCAAACACATAGCAAATAGAGAGATGAAAGCTAGCCAAACTCAATAAGTGTCAGACGGTGTGTGGGTGGTAAGTTGCAGGAGCTTCCTTAGGGAAGAGTTTCTCTCTTTACTGTTAAGCCGATAAAGGTATGAAGCTGACAATGATTTATTATAAACACTTTCCATCACTCTCTGCAGCCCCTTCAAGACTACACTTTTATTGACTGTGATATGATTTCTGAAACCATAACCTCAATAAGCCTGCAAGCCTTTGACATGAGACATAATTATGATCAGTTGGAACGGTAACTGTAATGATATATGTAAAACTATCACCTCGGATCAAGTTTAGGTTTAGAGCTGAGGACAGCACATCGCTCCTCAGAAGAGATCTGCGGACGCTTTCTTCAGCAACAGTGAAACACAGCTGGACCCTCAGGAGACAGGTTCATACAATCTTACTCTAGGTTTGTTGAGACAAGCTTTGATTTGGCAGCCTGTCTGCAGAACGTGGATGTGTGATGAAACACACGTGTACAAGCTGGTCTAGATAAGAGTCGCTCCAAAATGAGGACATGTACTAATACACTTCATCAGATACTACATTGTGGCTTTTCGTTATAGTAGCAATTTGATTATGTGGTTGTCATTCAGACAATCAAACTTCATAAATTGTTGAGTTCTTGAACCTGTTTTTGACATAACTCCATCATCCTGCATACTGTGTCCCTGTATTGATGTGTGTGTGTGTGTGTGTGCATGTGTTTAGTTCTTACACCTACATGCAACAGCCTGCCTTCTGAAACTTGGAGATGCATTGCCCCAGCAATTACATCAATGTTATTCAACTGTATGAATGAGAGAGCTAGTTCAATAACTTACTTATGGATCCTCCAGTCAGTCTGTTTCAGGAAGGGTGTGGTCAGGGGTTAAAAAGCCAGTACTTACAACAACAAGCATGAAGCCCGAGGTGATCTAGCCCAGCTGGATTTCTGCTAAGCATAAAAGTGTGAAGATTTTTTTTGAGCTATGTGGCGTGTGGAGAGAAAAGAGAATCAGTTTGGTGAGGAGCAACAAGCAGTCAAGTCAAGTCACGTTTATTTATATAGTGCTTTTCACAAATGAACGCTGTCACCAAGCAGCTTGGAAAAACTCCCTCATAGCGAGACTAAGAAACCTTGTGAGGAACCAAAACTCAAAAAGGGGAGCCCATTTTTCTCTGGTCATCACCAGTTAGCACAACAAACAGCACAATGATTTCATGTCATGAATATACAAGTACAAGTGAGCCGAACACAGCAGTGCTCAGACTGAACCACTGAAAACCAGTGCGGTTGCGACTCGGTCCATTTCTAAATGAACTCGGCTGTCACGGGTGACTCTCTAAGCAGACCTGCCCATGTTTCTGTGCTTTAACTTCTGTCTGACGCTTTAGTTTGGTGGGTCTGTGTCCCAAACCACACACTACCACACTACACAGTGTTGCAGAACTAGCCATCATTAGAATTGCATTCATTAGTGTAGCTGCCTTAGTAAAGTAAAGGCATGTGTGAGCAGCCACAGTAATGTGAAATTGTACAGCATGTCATTCTGTAAACAAATTAGCATGTACATTGCAAAAGTCAGTATGGAGACCACAATACTAAGCACTACCCTTCTTGGATCTTAAGCCATACTTGAAGCTTGAAGGGCTCTTGGTATAGACCGGCAGCTACAGGAAGCCAGCAAAGAGAATGCAGCAGTGGAGTTACATGGCTAAACTTAGAAACATTGAAGACAATCCGTTCTGTCGCATTCTGGATTAATTGGAGAGGCCTGTGTACATTATCAAACTATGTGCTTGGGTCCACTATGCTTGTGGTGCATTGTGTGATAATGTAATTTAATAAGAGGTTTTAGGATCCGTTGGTTAGATTTTTAATTTAATTAAATTCTAAAACGTTTTTCCTGCTAGTTACTGCATGGCTCACACAGAACCCACGAAGACACCAGCCTTATGCCGACCTCTACTTGTAGCCTTCTGTCAGACTGGCATCATATTCTACCTTTTTTTGTGCCTTTTGGTTTGACTGCAAATATGTCAATGTGAACACAAAGCAAAGCAGGACTAAAGTGCAACAATGTATCATTTCCTTGCTTGGAACAAAACTACCGAAGTACAAACATGCTCTTAGTGTTAGAACCAGAACTAGAACACAGTAAGAGGTTTTGCAAAGCTCTGTCCTTGTGGATGCATAAAGCATATTATCAAATTAGAAAGTCTGTGTTTTTGTTTCCTCTTGCTTCAGGCAAGAGAGAGTTTCCACCATTCATTCTGACCACTTCTATGCCTGAACCAAGCTGGGCATGCTGAATTTTATGTTGAAAGAAACATTTAAAACTATGCAATTATTAATAACTTTCCCTGGGTCTGGAACACCATTATTATCAGTAAAATCTGAGCTTTAAGGGATATCACATGCAAAATATCAGCTCAGCACGCAAGTGCAATTACATGGTTTGAGGCATATTTGGAGGGTTTTATTGGAGAAATGTCTTTGTGAGGAAAAAAACCCCACAGAGCAGATATTCAGCGACAGTGAATTCAGCTACTTGCAAACCCTACAGTAACTTCAAAAGTAGCCATTTCAAAAGTTCAGTCTGTTCTGTATCTTTCCAACACATTTCCAGCACTTGAAAAGGCTCATCCCATTTCTCTGCATTCTGAGATCGTACCACTGTGTGAACTTACCGTAGAAGAAATCTGAGAGCAGTTTGGAACGAAGACTGCATAAAGCGCATTAATAAAATTGCCACATCCACTGACTGACAGTTGATTGTATATGCCAGCGTCCTGTCTCTTTTTGTTTGGATTTGCCTGTAATCCTCCAACCACATAAAAACTAAATTAGTCAACACTTGTACACATAGCAAAACTGCCTCACAAAGCTGATGTGAAGGAACACTATACATCCAAATGTTTGTGGATATCCCTTATAATGAATGCATTTCATTACTTTAGTTGCTACTTTATCTACATTATAAGTTGCTCCTGAGACATATGTGCAAATGCCCACACACTGTAGAGAAGTATTGCCAATAGAACAGGACTCTATGGAGCAGATGAACATGAGTCTATTAACACCATGCCTAATTCCAGGCGTGGGCTTAAAGGGGTATAAAGCTCTTCAAAATTCAGCTGTGTTCTCTGGAATAATGCTGCTCCATATGATACTTCTGGGATGAGCTGGGGGGTTGGGGATGAAGTGGGTGGTGATCACCTAACATTCTGACCTCACCAACACTCTCTGAATGCAATCAGATCCTCATAGCAATTCTTCAAAATCTAGTAGAAAGGCTTTCCTGGACAGTAAAGACAGTTACTCCAACAGGAGCAGGATCAACTCTTTTTCAATACCCTTGATTTCAAAAGAAACAATGAATGAGCCAATGTCCCAATACTTTTGTTCATATAGTGCGTGTCTGCTCATACAGTTAGCAATTCAATATGACTCTGTTTGCATGGCTGGGTAAGATTCACGACTCTGTGAAGCAGACTATAAAGTCAGGGCCAAGTTGGATAATGTCCTGTTGGATCACGTAGTGCATCTAATAGTCAAATGTAATATCTCCCCACATCAGTATTTTACCACTTCTGCCCAATAGTTTATTACTCATATTCTTTAATCTCCACTTATTGTTCTGACAGTATACAATAGTCTGGCAATAATCAAGATCGGGCTCAAGGTCAAGGTCTAAAACTTTCCACTATCTGCAGTCTCATTCTGCACATATGTGTGAAATATTGTCTTTCATGCTCATAATAAGACAATTCACTAGCCCTCTCTCTCTTTCTCTCTCTCTCTCTCTCTCTCTCTCTGTTTTTGAGTGTCACTGGATAACAGAAGGGTATGAATTTATCACATTGATTTTATTAAGAAGATCACAGCTGTTTGCCTTTTCTTTCAGTTACATAACAAATAGTCCAAGTGTCGCTTCAGTAATGGTGTAATGCTTTGTGCTGGACTCTCTCCTACTTTGAGAATCTCCACTCTCTTATTTTTTCGGTTTTGAAGTCATGGAAATTCTGATCACGAGAAAATAAATATCTGCTGGGAAAAACGAGTTTTTTCCCATATACTACTGCTGACTGACTCCTTTCCTTTAAAAAGAGGTTATGGTTTGCCATGGTAGTTTTTGGTCAAATGAAAGAGGTTTTACAGAAGCCATATAAGGATTTATGTCTTGAAGAAAAATGTGAAAGCTGGAACCTTTGGCTGTACTCGTTAAATACACTTACGGACAGAGTCGTATGTGTGTGTATGTGTGTGTGTAGAGTTTGGTCGACCTTGCTCTTTCAGAAGCTGCCTTTCGAAAGGTCTTGTGAAGTTGTTTGTGATAACTTTGTTAAACAGAATAATTTTCTTCTCAGGGCATCCTTGAACTTTTGGTTATAGATGGTTGTAGTTGTGGATGCTCTTGTGCTGAAGGCCAAGGCTGTGCCCCAAATGGATCCCTGCTCCCTCATTAATATTGAGCTACATAAGGAGGGACTATTTAGTTTACTAAGTAGTGCTAAAAACACAAATGAATTCTGACACTTCCTCATTATTAACATGTGTCTGCACCGAGTCACTAAAGGCCAATTTATGCTTCTGCAACAAATCTACACAGCCTGACTTACACCTATCCAGAAATGTAAGTACGCAATGGCCACGCAGACCGCAACAACTGTGATTGGTCCGCTTGGTGGCATCATATTTCCTCCTTCGCTGACATTTAGTTGAACGAACATGGGCCATGGGTTGTGCGTACACTGATGTAAGAAATGGTTGCAGATGGTGAATTCTATCATCAAATCTAGTTGCAGTTCCTCATCCGTGTCTCTAAGTGGCCGGAGAAGCACAGAAAATTCACCCTCTTTCTGCCTCAAATGATTCAAGGCTGTACAGTCCATCTCCTGAGACATATTCTCTCTTGTTCGCTATTAGCTATTAGCGCCAACTCCAACATAAAATGCCCATTTCCAGCCACCATCATTTGTAGTATACACAGCTGCATAGAAACCCCATCACCGGACTAGTGTTTTGGCAGTGTAATTGCAGAGCAATGCAAACGTACCAATGCACAAGTATAAACGTTTGCAACGGTGTAGGCCACTTGCACAGGTTTCAGCGTAGACTCTGCATTGATTCAACACAGAAGCATAAATTGGCCTTGAGCCATTTCTTAAAGCTACGTACACGCACAACTGAATTCTGAATCAGTACAAGAATTGTGCTAGTCATGGAACAATCTTTGACCATTATGTGGCTTAGACACACAACACTGCCACTGATGAACTACAAGGGGAAATATCTGAGATTCACAGGATCCAGTGGCTCGGAACCATCACTTGCTCATATGAGTAAATGTTGGCGGCTCCATTTCATTTCACTGTTTGTTGCCTAGTAACGCGACTCTCAAGACATTTTGGTTCACGTTCAGCTGATGTAGTGAGCTACAATGTTTACTGTAAATAAGGAGTGCATTATGGAAGATTGTAGTGCCCTCAAAATTACTTTCAAATTCCACTTTACAATTCACACACTCATTAGTGCCCTAAAATGTAAATAGGAAGCCAAGTAGGTCACAGCCCAGGTCATTCAAAATGGGCAAGTAAGAGTCTCTGTGTCTTTTTTTCAGTGTGAAAGGTGATCCACTTCTACAAGTGAAAGAGCATTCTCATCCATCTATCTACACACAAACGTATGTTTGGTATAATGTGTGTAAAGTGTTAAAACTCAGCTTTCTATCTGTGTAAACTGTTCCATGAAAACGCTTTAACTTTGTCAGTTCAGTTCAGGGTGTAACTCTCAGGGTGTGCCCTAATTGCGTACTAATTACTAAGACTTTTAAATATACAGTATGTTGTATAAATAAAAGTGTCGAAGTTGTGTATACTCAGATATCTTCTATATATTTTTTATTATATGTTTATATTAACATGGATTATTGTGAAATGTAATGTGAAACGAAAAAGGAGGAGCTACTCACGTCTAAAAAAAATTACATGCGAGTGGCATGTAATATATATATATATATATATATATATATATATATATATATATATATATATATATATATATATATATATATATACAGTGGGGGAAAAAAGTGTTTAGTCAGTCACCAATTGTGCAAGTTCTCACACTTAAAAAGATGAGAGAGGCCTGTAATTGACATCATAGGTAGACCTCAACTATGAGAGACAAAATGAGAAAATAAATTCAGAAAAACACATTGTCTGATTTTTAAAGAATTTATTTGCAAATAATGGTGGAAAATAAGTATTTGGTCACCTACAAACAAGCAAGATTTCTGGCTGTCACAGTCCTGTAACTTCTTCTTTAAGAGGCTTCTCTGTCCTCCACTCATTACCTGTATTAATGGCACCTGTTTGAACTCGTTAACAGTATAAAAGACACCTGCCCACAACCTCAAACAGTCACACTCCAAACTCCACTATGGTGATGACCAAAGAGCTGTCGAAGGACACCAGAAACAAAATAGTAGACCTGCACCAGGCTGGGAAGACTGAATCTGCAATAGGCAAGCAGCTTGGTGTGAAGAAATCTACTGTGGGATGTTCCGGAAGAGTATTGGGAGAATGTCTTATGGTCAGATGAAACCAAAGTAGAACTGTTTGGTACAAACACAACTCGTTGTGTTTGGAGGAGAGTGAATGCTAAGTTGCATCCAAAGAACACTATACCACATGTGAAGCATGGGGGTGGCAACATCATGCTTTGGGGCTGTTTCTCTGCAAAGGGACTAGGACGACTGGTCCGTGTACATGAAAGAATGAATGGGGCCATATATTGAGATTTTGAGTGCAAACCTCCTTCCAACAGCAAGGGCATTGAAGATGAAACTAAATCCTCTTTCCCCACTGTACATATATATATATATATATATATATATATATATATATATATATATATATATACATATATGTATATATGTATATATATATATATATATATATGTATATATGTATATATATATATGTATATATGTATATGTGCCATTGGTGTTCCAGTTTATGTGCCAGAATTCTATGCAGTTCTGACCTCAACTCCACCAAACACCTTTGGGATAAATTGGCCCAATGGTATGCCCAATCCCCCCAAATACTTTTGTGGCTGAAAGAAATCAAATCCCCACAGTCATGTTCCAAGATCTAGTGGAAAACCTTTCTAGAAGAATAGAGGCTGTTAAAGCTGTGAAGGGGGACAAACACCATATTGATGACCATGTTTTTGGACTGAGATGTTGAACACACACAACATGTATGGCTTTGTAGTATTTTAGACTAGCAGCTGATTAACCATTTAGACCCCACAGCAGACTCCGTCGGCACAAATAGCATTTTAGATATTAAGATTATAGTTTATTATAATATACAACATGTAATATATTTTAAATAGTTTAGATATGCCTTTTTACAATGGATGCCCCTCAAGAGCTCTCAAGAGACTGAGGCTTACAGCCTTCAAAATAGTGTTTAGGCATGCTGTACAACGATTCAGAGACCATAGCAGAGCATAAAGTAAGGGCCAAGTTGGATAATGTCCTGTTGGATCATGTAGTGCATCTAATAGTCAAATGTAATATCTCCCCACATCAGTATTTTACCACTTCTGCCCAAGAGTTTATTACTCATATTCTTTAATCTCCACTTATTGTTTTGACAGTATACAGTAAACAATATTTTGTACAACGATTCAGAGACAGAAGAGTTTAGAGAGACTGGGTTTCTGCTCACCCAGACAGCAGTGTTGATTGCAAAGTAATTTCAAAGCTTGAGTATTTGCACTTGAGTAACAAACTGATTTCTGAATTCTACAATCTCTGCTAAAAAGTCATAACCCAAACATGACCCTCCTCAATAACCAAATGGGTATTACTTGGCTGACTGAGAGAAAACAGTGCTTCCTAAAATAGCATATGTAAGACATCAGCAGTGAAATCTCTAGCAGGTTCTGGAGAGTCTGCTCTAAAGTTGGAGAACAGGCTAAAGCTTGAAGCATGTTTGAGGAGGTGTTAGGGAGGGAGTCAATCACTGCTGTGCTGCTCCCACACCAACTGGCTGTTTGTGAGTGGGGCTGTGACATCATCACAACAGACAGTGCTGTCTACGCTTCTTCAGGATCACAGGGTCAGCTCTCACACACGCGCACAGCATTCCTGAAGCTCATGGTCTGTGTGTCACACGCTCTGAACTCCAAGACATTTCACACAGAGATAAACAAAACACGCTGAGGGGCAAAGCTTTGACGTCATCAGCTGAATCAGAGCCTCCTGCTGCTAAGGAACATGTACGAGTCCATTACAAATCTCACCACTGTCAGTGATGGAGCATACTATCTGGAGCGTACACTTGCACCCTTACACTGAACTGAAGGCTCAAAAGCTTGCTTTAGCAAGTCCCAATATGAGATAACCTTTTAGGCATTTTCTCACACTTAGCTGTTGCCATCCACAGTTGCAAACACAGGAGCTGCATAATATGAAGGAAATACTTGTACCCTCGTTGTACTGCAGCTGCAATAAACCTTGTCATTTATTGAAAACGCACTGCTGCATCAAAAATGTGACATGGTTAAAGGATGACCAACTTTTATTGTATGACATAAATACGTTTTTTGTCCAAACACCTTTAGAAACACTTAACCGAAGCTGTGGTTGGACAAGAATTACAAATGTCACACAAAAATTACAGTGACTAGTTCGAGGACTCATTTGCATATTGCAGCATTCTGCATTTTCAGGCTTGCAAAGTCTCGATAATGAATAAAAAAAACCATGCTGTATGTAGACTGAGTACGAGCCACGTGCAGCATGACCTGATAGATTTTGATCAAACAGTGTTCACAAGGCTGGAATACAGTAAAACAGGCATGAATCACTAGACTGAGGAAGGTCAAAGAGAAGAGGTTAGAGTGTGGAGATCAGGCCATGTCTATCTCTCCTCCCATCTGGAAGCTGTTTAAATATAACCATCATTCAGTCCAGTCACTCCATGAGAACACAACTGAAACCAGGTCCCACTGCACAATGGAACTCTACAGTTTTGCTGGTAAACAGACATGTCAGTTTGTAAAGGTTGAGTCATTCTGTATATCTTTTTTTCTCGTCTTGTTTTCCATCTGTTTTCTGTTTTGCGGTGAAGTGAGCCTCCATTACAATGTTGTGTGGAACGTCCATTTGGGTCTCTTCTTACAAAGCTGTCCAAAAATTAAAGGCTATTAAGGCAATTTAAGGCTGAAAGATGAAAGGTCTGTACAACATTTGTCCACTCTGTTTTTTAGTTAATTTACTAAAACCGATGAGTGATGGACAACGGGAGTGTTTAAAGCGGCTTAACAGAAAATTTCACTTTCTCTCGCCATGTTTATATCACCTCGCTGGCTTCTTTTCTGCCTCTGAAATTTACTGCTCATACGTGCATCAGCTTTGTCTAAAACTGGCTGGACTTTATTCTAACTCTAAAGACACAAAAAAGGAGCTCCAGAAGTAACAAAGCTTAGATTTCCCTTGGGAATATTAACAGCAGAAGATGATTTCAAACTTCAGGACCACCTGCCAAAATGTCCTCTGTGCTGTCACTGACAGAGCCTCAACGGTACATCAGAAACAGATGACGGAGTCTGCGCGGCTGCCCATCACAGCATCTGCATGGCATCAGTCTCTATAATCCACAGCATCTAGCATTTGATCAGTATGCTTAAGGAATATCCAGCATGATCGCCACAGAATGATTGCAGTACTCCCGGATTTAGAAGATGTTCTTGGTGCTTTCAATAAGACTCCAGAGACTTGCCTGAAGCTTTTGGATGAGCAAGATCATTACAATACTGTGAAAAACAAAATCCGTAGGTCTCAGACTAGTGCAGTAGTGGAGTATAGTGTGACAGAGAGCACATGGTGTCTAGCTGTTAGAAAAACTAGCTTAGCTAGTATGCCTGGGCAATATCCAAATAAATGTATTTGTATAGCGCTGTCACAAAGCAGCTTTACAGAAGCTTGGGCCCATGCCTCTTTTGAACAAGGCAAAGCCGACAGTGGCAAGGAAAATGTCTCTCAGGGCAAGAACAACAAACCAAGAACACAGACACAGGGAAGCCTTTCTTCTCCTCTGGTCAACATTAGATATGCAAACAAAAAATAGAAGAATGCAAGTCTTATTATTATACATTATGACCATATGTATTTCATCAAAAACAAGAACAGTACATTTTCCAGAGAGAGTACAGAATGACTCAGAGTGTTTCCCACTTCAACACTCTTAAAAATAAAGGTGCTACAAAGGGTTATTTGAGCAATGCCATAGAAGAACCATTTTTGGTTCCATAAGGATCCATTGCTGCCAAAACAGATGTATGTGTCAACCTTTTGAAGGTTTAAACAAAGTAGATTAAAAGGTTACTAATTAAAAGGTTCTTCACACATTTTTTTTTTACCAACAATGGTATTGCCAACAACCCCGTTGCACCTTTATTTTTTAATAGTATAGACTGTTGCTGCTGTCTCCCAAGTGGTCACTAAGTTGTTGCAATGTAGTTTCTGTGGTATTCCTAGTGGTTGCCAGAGTGCTGCTGTGCAGTTGCTATGGAATTTCTGATAATTTCCTAGAGAGTAGATACAGCACATTGTGCAGGCTACATGGACTACATGGACACAGCAAGTTGATTCTAAAATGTCCATACAGAGAAAGCATGTGAACCAGGAGACAAAGACAACAGAAAAAAAGACAAGAGCTGTCAGATCTGAATGGTTGCTAAACATTACATATCCGAAACAGAACACTGTTCAAATACCTCATTACACTGTTGCCACTCAACGCAGGCAAGACCAGCTGGCAGGGAGCTACTCAAAAAATATCTCCCCAGGGCTTAGCTTAACAAATCAAACCAGCCAACCCTTTAGCAATACATCACTTTCTGAAAATGTTCTTGCTGTGCTAAAATATGAAACACAATGTAAGCAAACAAACATCCCTACCCTCAAATCACCCGTGAGACAGGCAAAAGGTTATTTTTCATAAACAACTCCCAATACCAAACGTTTGCCAGATGTTTGACACGTGACATTTTAATTGGCTTGGACAATGTGCCATTCTGACATCTGCAATTTTAAACCCCAGATGATGTTGTAATACTGTCACTGATGCGCCACTGTCATGGACAGATGGTTTTGGGGGGGGCTGAGGTACAACGGTCAGCCAAAGTCCACCAGAGGTGACATGAATCCTGTATAGATTAATTTGACTACCTGGTCTATCTTTATCTGCTGGTTTCTCTTATGTCATTGAGGGGCTCTCTGGGGGCACTGGAACTGTTTTTAACAATCCCTTGTCAACTTCAACTCATGTCTTAGAAGTGTGAAGCATCTGCATTGAAAGCAAACAAAGGGGGAGGCAGCAGATTTTTAAATAGGAACACACTTCCACCTAGACTTGCCTGATCTAATTAGCAAGAAAACAAGCTTTGTAATGCAGCCCATTTTTAAAGAGAAGTCCAAGCATAATGGTACTTATTCATAAAACTTATGTATAGTCAAATTAAATGTGAATTTTACTTATTGGTTTTAGTTTTTATTATATTTTCAACTTTAAGCTTTGCCTATGAGCACAGCTTTTGGCTCATGAACTGCTTTGTTTTCACTGGTCCACTGTCAAAATATCTGCATGAAACAGATCGAATAGTGCTGGAATAGTGCTAACAAACGAGCTAGAAAAGTAAAGTAAGCGAGTTACGTCAGAACTTGTATATGTATGGACAAACTTGTTTCACCAACTTGTCGAGTGTTATAGCTTTTATAGTCATGTGAAAAACAAAGTATACCCTCTTTAAATTCTATGGTTTTATGTATGAGGACAAAATCTGGTTCTTAGAAGGTCTTCTGAGAGTTAGGTAAATACAACTCCAGAAGAACAAAACAAAACCGATTCCACTGTGTCATTGTTTATTTAACAAAATTAGACCAAAATGGAAAGGCCATGTGTAAAAAGTATACCCCTATCAATCAGTTTGTAGGAGCAGCTTTAGCATCAATACCTTGAAGTAATTGTTTTCTGAATGACTTGATCAGTCTTCCGCATCGTTCTGGAGAAATCTTGGCCCCTTTCTTTAAAACATTTTTTTTCAGTACATTAAGGTTTGTGGGCAATCGTCTATGCAGAGATCTCTTAAGGTCTTGCCACAGCACTTCAATTGGGTTAAGATCTTGACTTTGACTACGCCACTGCAAACACCTTGATTATTTTCTTTTTCGGTTATTCTGTTGTAGATTTGCTGGTGTGCTTTGGGTCACTGTCCTGTTGCATGACCCATTTTCAGCAAAGTTTTAGCTGTTGAATAGATGGCCTCACATTTCACTCTAGAATATTTTGGCATACAGAGGAGTTTATGGATGACACAGTACCTGTTAGGTGCCCAGGTTCTGTAGCTGCAAAACTAGCTCAAATCATCACCCCTCCACCACCTTGCTTGGTAGTTGGTTTGTGCCAATATGCTGAGTTTGGTTTTCGCCAAATGTGGCATTGTGCATTATGGCCAAACATCTCCATTTTGGTCTCATCTGTCCAAAAAATAATGTGCCAGAAGTCTTGTGGTTTGTTCAAATGCAACTTTTCAAACTTACGCCATGCTGCCATGTTTTTAGAAAGAAGAGGCTTTCTCCTGGCAACCTTTCCAAACAAGCCCTACTTGTTCAGTCATTTTAACATTTAACATGCAAACTGAGGCCTGAGATGTAGCTCTTTGGGTTTTTTGCAGTTATTCTGGCATTAGCATTGCACAGTCTGACCTTGGGATAAATTTGCTGGGATGTCCACTCCTGGAAAGATACTGTCTTGAATGTTTTCCACTTGGGAATAATCTTTCTCACTGCCGAATGATGGACTTCAAATTGTTTGGTTACCTTATAAGGACCAGATGTTTTTATTATGTCCTGATATGTAAAACCACATAATTAAAAGAGGGTGTACTTTATTTTTCACATGACTGTAAATATTATGAATTGCATTACTCTGTCTTAAAATAAGCTTCATCTGACATTGCTGCTTTAAGAAGAAAACTGCATCAGATCACAGATCACTGGGCAAGATGCTGCTGCTTTAGTCTTTATTGATATTGACTCAATCCTGTCCTATCATCTGACTTCAATAGACACACTCAATTTAATTTCTTAGTATAAGAACATGTACCTACCAAAATGCAGTTAGCCACTACCAGAAGTGCATATACACTATATGGACAAATGTATTTGGACATATGCTCATTTGGTGGTTCTTCTGAAATCTGAAAATGTTAAAAAGAGTTTATCCTACTTTTGTTGGAGTTACTGTTAGATTTTGAAGCATTGCTGTAACACCACCCCATGATCACCACCCCACCTTATCCCCAACTCATCAGAAAAGTATTGAATGAGGCACAATTATTTTAGAGGGGACAGTTCCACTGCTCCACAGCTTAGTGTTGGGGGTGTTTATACCCCTCTAGCCCATGCCTGGCCAATAAGTTCATGCTTATAGGACTCCAGAATAGGACTCCAGAGAGTCCTATTCTGCTGTGGGTGGATATTTGCACATTTGTGTCAGCAGTGGGTGCAACTTAAAGTAGCTGATTGCTTTCATTTGAAGTGGTGTCCACAAACATTTGCACACATAGTCTAGCAGCATTACTCAAACTTTAGAACAGAACACAGTGCAATAAATATGAGAAGGAATTTATTTATACAGTGATGACTCTGTCCTTAAAATGGCGTTAGTGATTCCCTCCAAAGGGAAATAGCAAGGGCAAGTGGATGAGGGCAAGTTGAAAACAGTATTGAAGCAGTGAACAGGAGAAAGCAGGGAAGAAATTCTCCTTTTGCTTGTATGCGGGTGGCATCCCACATGACTTCAGGCTACACAGTTATTACCACCAAAATATTTTTGTGAAAGTTAAAAAAAACACACACACGCACACGCACATATCCACACAACAAAGAAACCACAATAGTAGTCTTCATTCTCATTCTGGTCTTTCTGAAGATGTGAGCAGTCAAATCATTTCCATTATTCATTTCTCAAATTGATTAACTTTTTACATGTAATTCAGCGCCTTGGAGTTAAAGCCCTGGCTCTCTCTGAGCAGCCATTAGATTATGTTTTATGAGCTTGTCTCTAATGGATGTGGCCTTCAGCCATTAAGATGCGCTGCAGGATAAGGGCAGAAGAAGAGACAGCTGGTATCACACTACGTTCTGTACTACACCTTTCTGTAAGGTGCGGTAAGAGGAAATTACGGGATGTACCTTGCACTATGTCACCCCGTCCCAGCCTTGAACAAATCCTGACAACTCTTAAGAGGAAAGAAAAGGGAAAAAAGAACAGGGAACAGCACCCCAGGCAAAAAAATACAAAATAAAAAAATAAAAAAAAAACATTGTGCCCATCACAAGCTCATGGTCACTTTGATGTGCGCAATGCACTCAAAATGCTCAAGGTTGACATTATACCACAATCCATGTAAAAATTTCCCTAAGCCGCATGCAGCCTGTATATAACCAAGGCCACTTCCTCATCACCTGCAAAAGGTACAGGAAGAAGCCTTGTCCTTCCTAAGCTGAAATGAATATGAATACACAAAGCAACATGCAAACTATGCTTTAAGCACAAGCTATGTTGAGATGAATAATGTTACATCACATATCCACTCTTTCACAAGTTCAATGCCTTTCTATCAAATGAGTAAAATTCCTCACACTACCACAACTGTAGGTTTACTGACCTTACACAAAACATAGTTTAATATTATACAATTTACTACATGTGTGTACACAGTAGTTTTAGGTACCTAAGTACTCTCATGTATTTAGTGGGCACATTACTCACACCCATGTATCAAAATAAGTGAACAATGATTGGAAGATAACTATAAATAAGACTGTGTCTTCCTAAGGAAAGCTTAGGAAAGGTTTAAAATGGACACACTGACATACGCACTGTTCACACATGAGCAGATAGGATCTGAATTTACTTTTCCCTTACATCCTTTCCCTTTAACTTCCTGTTAACAAAGGTTTCTCATCAAAATTATCCTTCTCTGGGAGATGGTGAACAATTTAGAGGTATGGTGGTGGTTCTACAATGCAGTGGAACTATAGATGGTTCTCTCATTCCTGTAACTACACTAGCAGAAAATGCGCCAAACTATTTTACCCGCAAGGGAACAAACTTTGTAATACTGCGCTTATCCGACCCCCTTCACGTGTGGTTTGAGGGATCCGTTCACAGTGCGTCTTGGAGGTGTTTATACCTGCCCTTTTTTGAGGACAAGCCCTCAAAGCTGTCAGATTGTTGTACTCTTTACACTACACAACTTGTTGTCTTGTAATCGGGAATCTTCCAGTGGTTTGCACGCTAAAGGACTGATCAGCAACGCGGGTCACGAATTGCAAGATCGTTCACCAGAAGGAAAACACATTTTGTCATGAAAATAAACACGAGAACTAATGCAATGTCATATGGGAGACACATTTTTTTTGCAGCAATAGCACACAGAAGAAAAAGGAAAAGTATATGGATGAGAAAATGGATAAAGACACACAGATAGATTATTGGAAACATCGAAATGGCATTGGTGCTTCTGACAAGGTTCAAACCAATGCTTTCCACACTTGGCTTTCTCCTCACCCTCCTCATAATGAGGATCAGGCATTCCTCTGTAAGCTTTCGGACTGTGTGTTTCTGCAGTTTGCACCGACTGAACAAGCGCTGATTTGACCTCGCCCTGAGACTTTTGTCAGCATCTCTCTGCATTAAATTCACATAATGTGAAGCAGTCATTAGCAGACCTGGGTATCAAACCCACAACCCTCTGATCAATAACCCAGCACTCTAACCACTGATCCACCACTTTTCACAGTATATGAATCTTACACAGCACACATACTGTGAAAAAATCTCATATCAGTCAAGAGCACAGGGAAAGGAAATAAGACATTTTTGTGGTTGCTGCCAAATGATTATTGACAGTTCATTATTCTACATGATCTGGCTGTCTTATGCTGAAGGAGGCAGGGGCTGCTTGGGTTTCCCATTGAATCCAAGTGCATGACCCTATCATACAAGATGTGCCTAAGTGAAAGCACATTGAGCTTAAGTGAGGAGTAGAGTCATATGTTATCGCTCGCCTTTGAAGCCCAGCTGTGGACCAGGTTCTGGCAAGCAGAGGTAAGGTCCATTTGTGGAAAGCTTGTCAAGGCCAATGAGTGCTGAGACAAAAGCAACAAATACAGAGCCAGACAAGAAAGATGAAAGTTTACCAATCTGCACCACAGAAAGAATCAATTTCTCACAAAATGTTTGCATTAGATTTACAGTGTGCTCTACACGTATTTGGGCGATTACAATTTAATTTGAAGACAGGACCCATATTATGGAAAATGTAGAAATCACCGCTATAGCTTCCTATACATATTCTCTCACTTTTAGAGGGCAAAAAAATAACTCCGGCCCAAAACCCACCACTGGATTTAAACATTAAGAGGTACATTGCTAAGAACACTGTGCATATTTTTTTTTTCCATCATGAATAAAAACTGTTCAGATCAACAGATCAAGAGCATCATCCAGAATGTCACCGTACCAAAGACTACCACAAGAAAAACCACGGACAACCTCAAGAGCAAAAAGGCAGGCTACAGCTTGCAAAAAAACCCTGTAAAGGTCTGGGACATGGGTGGATATTGGTTCATCTAAGGTAGATATGCATACTCATCTTAAATTCTGTGTTCTTGTGTACAAAATATTTAAGAAATAATGTAACTGACCAAATACTTATGGTTCATAATGTAAAAGCACATTCATTCATTCTTCAGTAGCTTTGTAGGAGTGTACTTTTCTTTAAATAAAGCATTGTAGAGAAAAAAGATCTGAGGCCATGACTCTTATTCACTGGGCCTAAGAATGCTTGACCGGTTCATGCAGTCAGCAGTCTCTTCATCAGATTCTTTCATTCCACCACTTACTTACAACTGCTTACAGCAGAGGTAGAGGCGAGAGATCTCTCTAAGGAGGAAAATATGTCAGCAATCTAAGAAGCAGGGTGGGGCTTGTCTGTGTGGCCTATAAAATGTGTACCATGTGAACATGACATCCATGTTGTACATTCTTTAATTAGCTAAGTATAGGTTTTGAGGTAGACACACATTATGTTTTTCCTGTTATCAGATAATTTATTCCATGCTGATCCTCACACTTCAATGGGACATTGATGTGAAGAGCTGACAATAGAAGATGCTACTTCTGAGAACAGCTAGCTCATGGAAACTTTGATAGGTGGTTAAAGTGATCTGTTCTCTCTCTGTGCAGTTTGATTATTGAACAAATAACCTGATGAAAACAAGTTGCAAGTGGGGAATGCTTTAGCCAGGAAATCTGCTAATAACACTTGTCACAGTGTCACTTTTGAGTTTGGAAATGCTTGATATTGATCCATGAAAGCAAAAAAAAAAAAAAAAGAAAGAAAAGTGTGAAATACTTCAAATTGCTCCTTTCTTTGCTGTTGCTAGGTCCAGGGTAACAGGCTGCACTGGAGGAGGGAGACACCTCCCACACCACAGTGAGAGGTTTTACAGCAGGCAGACACTGCAGAAGGCTAATTCATGCTTGCTTGGGCAGTAACCGCTTTATGGTGACGTACTGAAGCAGGTCGAAGGCCATTAAAACATAATTACACAGCCTGTGAAACACAATGAGGATGCACTGCGCCAAACCAGAGAGCAGACTGGGGGAAAAACAAACAGGTGGCATAATCAGGTCCCCCCCAGAACCTCCAGATTTAGATCGCTGAAAAAGTTTCTTAATGGACTGAAGGTGGCACTGATTTTCAGAGGCATATGTTTGCCTCTCTCTACAGGATGGACAAATATACTCATTAAACATTAGATAAAGTTGTTCAACTACTGGAGATACATTCAGTGTTCTGTTTTTTCTCCTTAAACCCATGAACCCAGAGCAGTTCTGTCCCCTGCACCTGTCACCTTCTGTCACTTTGGACATAATGAACTCCACAGTTATGATCATCAAAGTAAATATGACAACAGCACTGAAAAATAACACTGCCAAAGGAGAGTAAAATACAAGCCAGAACACCAACTTCCTGTCCAGAAGACTCATCCTCTATGTTAGAGCAACGTGAATACAGTAGGTTAGAAATACCCATAAAGTCTTAATACCTCAACTGAATCATTTGTGTTACCTTAACCCAAAGCTCAATGGAAGGTAAATAAACTTGCATTTTAAAATACTTCCTTATTAGCTATCATTACTTGTATATATAGTTTTTTGTATATATACTATCCTGATGGTATAGTTTAGTATAGTATGTGTACTATATGTGTGTAGTATCTGTATGTGTACTTCTCTGACAGTATAGTCTGGTGTTAAGGCAAGAGTGGACACTGCAGTTCTCAGCCAGTCACACTTAGCAGTACAGAAAATAGTAACTTGCTATTATATCCTACAACACTGAGGCCAGAAAGTTAACCATTATGAAAAATATAAATTTACACCCAGTAGAGTTTAGCCTTGAGGGAATTACTACACACTAATAGAATGAGGGCACCCAGTATGCAAATTAATGGTTCCAGGGGCCAGTGGGAAAGGTGTGAATTCTCCTCATCAAGGTTTCACGGCACAAACATAAGGCTCCCTTCAGAACTCAGTTTACTCATAAATATAATCATTAATATAATGTCAATATAACACATGAATAATTGCAAATATAATCTTACCAAATTAAACTAAGTGTGTATCTAAACTGTTCATGTTTGAGTTTGTTTGGTTTAATCAGCTTAAATGACCCCACATTTCCGTATTTAAGTTGTGACCTTAATAGATTTATTTATAAGGTGCAATAATGTTTATTGTGTTGTCATTAAAGGGTTAAACTGTAGTTTAGGTCCACACAGACAAAGCACACGCTTACCGCTTTAAGAATAGCAGAGTGATGACCATGACATTTGATTTCCCACAGTCATCCCATTTCCAACTCGCCGCCTTGCACCGCCATCACTCTACCCCCTAATAATATATAGAGTTGCAATCATGCATAGTCAGTAGCATGAAATAACATGTTTGGGAGCTTTAACTCTTTTGTTAGTAAACAATCAAAACACATCATATATGGCCCATGGCAGTAATAAAGTCCTGGACGTCTGAGTGATCTAGAAGTGACTGACTTTAAGAGTATTTATTTATGTACAATAAAGTTGATCCAAACCAAATGTCTGTACGGATCACAGTATGGCATTCATTAGTGCATTTCACGACAACTGACTACAAAGGTTTGAGTCAGCTGTGAAAGTCGCCTCACTGTTTTTTAACAGTCTGCCATATTGAATATGGCATGATTTTCTGATGCATGTTTTTAAGACAAATTTAAAACCATCTTCCTCTTTACAGTCAATTAACCTTGACTTTATTTCTGAGACACAAGTGTGCGAGGGGCATTATTGTTGTTGGTGCATATTATGAGGTTCATTTATAATTTTATTTGCCACTGGTAAAAGACAGAATATGGCAACAGCTCTGTCCTTTACTGTGGTATTTTAAATTACAATGCTCCGTTAGTGTGGTACAATACCTTCTGATTTGCCAAAGGGGGATTTGGGCAGTAGCTGATTTAAAGCCTTGTCACAAGAGTGCCCGTCTGAACATGGAAGATGCTTTTGATGCATTTTCTAGAAAGCACAGTAAACGTTTCTGGATTATGACTGTTTTTGGTGATTAGAATGTATCAATTACACTCAAGGTTGCTATTAAGTGAAGCCACAGAAGAACCACTTTTGGAACCATGTTTGTAAAAGAGTGTAAAAGTGAATTGTTATTGGTAAAGAAACTTTACTTCAAGTGTAGCAAAAATAACTGATGTAAATCATAATAGCTGATATAAAAATGTAATTGTCTTTACACTTCACAAACACAAGCTCTCAGTGCAAGTAGGCACTGATAATTATTATTGACTTCTTGTACACTCGTATATAAGGACATGAGCTTGAGTTTGAGATTGAGCAATGACTAATGCAACATCCAGGCGAACGAACTTCCCCTGGGTGTCAGAAAGGCACTCACTGTCTTCAAACGCAGACCCATCTCTTCCAAGAGTACCTGGGTGAAGTGTATTGGAGAGTATTGTGGTAATCATAGAATCTTAGAATCTAGTAGCATCTAAACTTAGAGGGATCATTTGGACAAACTAAGGATATTTTCTGAGTAAACATTGAAGCAGTTTTGTAAGTCGTAAGTTATGTAAATCAACAATGGTCCCTCCATACACACATACACATGGATCACCCCCTGGTTCCCCAAACATTTGAACCATGGATTAACTGCCAAGGTTTAATCACAAGATTCACAGTTTCACTGCTGCTGTAGTCTGTAGTGTATCACTTATTCAAGCGATACACAGACATCTGCAGCTTGTATTCCAAAGCAAGAAAATGGGGGGGGGGTGCCTCAATTGCATACCAATTGGTAATGAAACTAGTGTTTGATTATGTGGTATGTAATAAAGATAAAAGTGAGTGTACTCAAATATCCATATTGCATGCTATTTGAATATGCATTGTGGCTTTTTTAGGTTTTTGAGTGTAGTGACCATACACACGGCTGCACCACCACTGCACCATTTGGATTTTGCTATGTTATATTTTTCGGATATTTCAATATTTTTGTGTTTCAATTCCAATTATTATGCTATTATTATTATATCAGCCACATAAAATGATGTTAGAATGAAAATAATAGTGTTTAGCACATTTATTTTTAAATATTGTTTTTTTCTGGAACAATACATACAATTTCACAAAAATAATGGTGACAGGCTTTAGTACAAGAACCAAAGTTTGCGATACAAACAGGCTGTTTACGTTTTTAGAGAGTGGAGTTTAACCACTTCTTTTTTGGCTCACAAACAGACAGAATAGCTCTATTAGGAAAGTTATACGTCCACAGTGTGTTATTTGAGAACGAGTCACAATATACCGCAAACTGGAAGCAAGCATTATGGATTATCTGTAAGCTCCATATACACGTTTATCCAAGTGATGCAGTGCAATTTAATGCCTATTCTATATATTTACACAAAAATACCGAACCACTTCCTAATCATGACCATGTCTGCTGCGGTCTGTAGTATCAGCGTGTGCTTTTTCAATAAAGGAAGCATTTTAAAGGGTACATTTGGTTCCAGGTCTGAAATACTGCATACTGCTGTTTTCAATACTAGAAAGGGAAAAAAGGGACGATATTGCATAAGTTGCCACATGTTACGTGGTTTGTGAGAATATGAGAATGAGAAAGTGAATAATGAAAGAGGAACATTCCTTGGTGTTTCCTGTGTGGTAAAGTTGTATAAGTAAGAACAGGTAGTTCTGGGGTTATAATGCACAGAGAGGAAGAGAGAGACAGAGAGAGAGATGAGGACTGAAGAAACAAGAATACAGATGCTTTGTCATTAGGTGGATGGTGTGGACACTAATCAGCCAAGGAACGTTTGGCATGCTGAAAGAGTGTAATTATCTACAGCAGCATCTTGTAGACTCCCATTCCTTACTTACTGCTCTGTAGCTGATCTTTACCACATATTCGTTACACACAAAGCACAGACCATGGCTTTTGCTACATAAAACCTGCCTGCGCCCGTGCTGCAAAACCTGAAAAAGAGGGGAAGGTGATTAGAGGGAACTGTAAAAGTCTTTGTTTATTTATTAATTCTTATAAATAATAAATATATATGTGAGTTTTTGTAATGTATATTTAATGTTACCTTTCTTCTACAGGTTCATAGCCTTGGTTATAAGAGAAAAATAAACATTCAGAGAAGTGGAATTGTCTCAAGAAAACTACACTATAATTGTTGTTTTTCCTGCCTTTGGTACTTTGTGTACTTACCCGAACACTCAGCTCGGTATATGTCTTCAAGTAGAGATTCTCCACTGCAAATGAAGACAACAACACGGCAAAAGAAAGCATAAATACATTCTCCACTTTCATAGATTTATACTCATGTCTGTACTTTGTTATTCTCACAATAACTTGAGGTAACCATCCCCAGTCCATGCCCAAAACTGCATGCCTTTTCCACTGCATAAAAAAAAAAAGAAACCAAATCATTCCACTTTCTAGTGATTGATGTTGCCCCACGGGGTTCACTCTTCTTTGAAGGGGAAACCTTTCCTTCAGGCATCTTTGATGGTGACATAAATAATCCCGGGATGGTTCAGTGCACATATGACCTGATTATTTCCACATACGTATGCTTTACCTTCACCATTAAAGACGGGTTATTCTCCATTCAAGCCAAGGCACGAGTCTGACAAGTTGTCTGCAGAAGCGGTTTATACGAGCTATGAGATCAGAGAGGCAAATGAACTATGAGCACACAAAAAAATGGGGTTCTGCTTTATGCTTTGTCTGAACGTCTGTCTGAAGGAGTAACTGGCATAAAAATGGCATGACCAAAACAGTGTGGTACAGGTTACATGACTACCTAAAAAGGAATGTTCTGGATTCACAGAGAAGATCCATCCTCAAAAATTCACAAAGAATGGAAAACTGATGTTAAAGATTACTGCCCACTGGGAAACCAATAGGACCATGTTTTTGAGAAAACACCTTTAAGAACAAAAAGAGGCTTACAGAGCTCTCATGTTTTTTTAATAACTAGTCTAAATTCCTGAATGATGAAAAGCTCTTCACATAGTATATCTAGTGTATCATTTGCTGCCATACATGAATCCAAGGTCACCATATATGACCTCAAAGCAGTATCACGATTAATTGAACATTTGGCCTCGATTAAAGAATGATTATATAAGTTGCTCGAGTTACTCAGTTGGCTTGGTGTATAAGTTCTCCTCCATGTTGCTTCTGTGTTGCAGAGTGGACAGGGTGGAGTCAGGGGAAATTGCATCAAGACAAAACAGAATTTTAAACATTTGAAATAACCGACATGGGCAACATTATGTCAATTAGAGGTTCTGAACATTGGTTGCAATAGATTATCTAACAATTGCCCAGCCCTATCCAATGCCAGGCACTAGCTGGAGGGTAATATAAAACCCCAAGCTTTGGGCTGTGGAGCAGAGAACAGTCTTCTTTGGAGGGTTGGAGTATTATGCAAAACCTTGATAAATAGGAATGCTGTTATAGTCATTTCTATAGACTGTATTCATGCCTATTACAATAAATTAGTAGATGTCAAAGAGTCAGCAGTTGTGCTTTTATTGAAAAGGACACAGTCAAAAGCTATTTATATATAATGTTCAGTACATTACATTGAAAATCAAATTATTTTTAGTAAGACATTCAGAACTGACTGATTTAGTTTAGTAGACGTTTAAAAATAACTGTTTTATAGTGTGCTTAATTTCTTATAATAATCCAGTCTGACTCACCTCCCTGACCCTGATCCCAATCGAGACATCCCTTTACACCTCTGGTATGCACTTCTTTGGGGTGGTTTGTCCTCCCCATTAGCATTAACATTAGCATTTCTACACCAATTTCCATGTTGTTTGCTCTCATGTTCAGTTCATCTTAAATGTACATTTCTACATGTTGAAACATATGCTAATGTGAAAGCATATTGTCTTAAAGTTGTATATTGAACCACAGGATTGTGACAACAAGAATAATTGTGACTGCAGAATATGAGCTCTCTGGGTGGCACACTCTGAGAAGGCCTGGCCTGCTGATGCTTTGATTCCAGCCCTGTAGGAAATGTTCTGTGTAGTGGGCGAGCTTGGCTGCACTAGGCTAGGCTATGCTAAGCTGGGGTACTGGTGGTGGCTGGCGTTGGCTGGGTATGTTGTGGGATCACAAGACAAGTGAGAGCTCTTCATTACATGACACTGTAAAATGTGTGACTCATCTCAGAGATCGTTAGTGGCTTTCTAGCCAAGCACCAAAGACAGATTTATGCTCTCCAGGATTTCTGCTAGAGGAAACAAAACTCGAAGGATCGTCAATGGGCTGATCTTCACAATGCAACCTAGCCTGTTGATGATATTGAAACAGCCTATCACATAAGATTACAAATAGATCAACATGGAGCATGGAAGATAAACAAACAAACAAACAAAACATGGTCAACAGCTTTTGTGAATTACCATATGTTTCTAGGTTCAGGCTCTTTACAGGAGTGCTGGAAAAGACGGTATGACACTGAAGTCAGATGGGAGTTAATCTGAGAGTCTTTTGGGCATGCTTTAGATCTAGCCACAGCTATTTATGAGACCACAGGAAATGTGAGGATAGTTCAGCAATTGACATGTCTGGATGTTGGTCTCCTCTCTCTGGTCACAGCATTTCTTTGTGGTCAGTAAGCAGGCATCATGGGACCATAATTCAGTTTCTGATGTTAGTTATGTCTCATAGTAAAATTTCAACACTAACTGGGCTTTTCCATGACCCTTACACACTTTAGGCCAATGGTCTGGTGGTGGAAAAGTTTGAGGCTTGCTAAGATAGCACATTTAGGACCTATTAGGACAGGCTCCTAATGTACAGATAGGTGACAAATGGATTCTACTAAGTCTCTAGAACTGTACTGGAGGAACACCATTCCTCTAAAAGATATTGTCTTTATAGGTGTTGTTATGATAGAGCACATTAGTCCAAAATATTCCACAGATGTCCAAATGTAAACCCACATATATAATTAAAACATTTTATGTGATTTACAACATTTTTATATTTATAAAACCTTTTAATGAGGATCAAGCATTCAGGCCTTTAACACTACAATGGTGTACACCACACCTGCACACACCCACCTGTGGAGAATATGGAGAAGCCTAGAGCACCATAGAGCTGTACTGTTTTCTGTTCACCACTTGGTTTGTGGAATTATTTGAATTCAACAACTATGCAAACTTAAATGGTGTCCAAACATTTCCTTTTGAAACCCTACATCTGTTATAAATAATGACAATCTAAAAGTACTGGCCATAATCTGTGCTCCACCGGCTCCATAACAGTGCACAGTGCTTGGTTCCTGATATTTGCCACTTGCAATGTAATTTGAAGACGCTCCGTTAGAAAGCTATCTGAAAGAAATCTCCTGATAAAACATGAAACCAACTTCAAAGCTCATAAAACATGGCTCTCATTTCACTTTTAGTTCTGACTGGCCCATAAACATTAAATTCGGCAGTATATCTGTGGATTAGGTGAATAATGATGTGAGCTGCTGTTGTGATGTGTTTGGGGAAGAGGGAGATTCACCCCCACAATTCTCTGCTTCAGCAGACTCACCCTTCGTCCCCACTTCCCGAAAATAAACATGTAGTAATAAAACTACATGTAGTAAATGATCTAGTAAATAACTCATAAGTGAATAACAAAGTCAGTCAATGCCCCCCCTCCCCCCCTCCCCCCCCAAAAATAAAAGAAATGTGCAAAAAGTTAAATAAATAGAGTATAAATGTAGAAACATCAATGTATGGTATTAATGTAAATCCGCATTAGCATTCAATGTTCATTTCAATGCATCCTCATTACTATGTTGCTTGGTATTCATTTTACAATGCACAGATTGGCAACCTCTGGCCTGGTGGTGGGACTCAGAGGGCTTTAATGCATCCTGATGCACCTTTTTTTCTACTTGCAACTTTTAAAGCAAAGTATTTTTATTGATCCATAATGACTTTCAATATCTTTTATTAATAAATTGGTGGAAGCAATGTGGCGAGGTTGCTGTGGGGCTGTGATGGAAAAATGTAGTAATATGTATCCTCCCTAGTAGCCTTCACACAGTGGGCAACTTGAGCACTCACTGAGAGACCAGGTTTAGCGTGTGGCCAAAATATTTTACACATAGTAATTTACCCAGTTCTGCAGCAACAACCATGTTGGAGTGTTTAAAGTACCTAAACCTAAATCTTTCTTAGTAATCTCACATTCCTCTGCTACATTCTGCTACAGCTCAGCCATATTGGCACATGTGTGGCTCTCATTCACAGCTCTTGTTTTGGAGCGCATAAGACACTAGCTGCCACTCATCAGTGATAAAATGTGCAGTTACAGTGTCATTGGATGCCCATGCATCACGTTACAGTTTTCTTCAGTGATTCCATGACTTTTTTTTCCATGGGTTTTGGTCTCGTTGTAGAGTCTGGGGATCACAGTGTGAAAAATAGGGGAGGATGTACTTGACTCCAAAGTGCTGGTTCTTACAGATTCATACGGATGCAAATCCTTGGCAATAAAAGTTGTGATAGTGTTTGTAATTTGCTTCGACCTTTGAGTGGAAGCTTTGAAATTACTTGCTCGATAGTCTAACTATTTGGCAGCAAGTAATGTTGAAGCTAAGGTGCTTTCATCCACTAACATTTATTAATGCAAAGGGTGCCAACTGGATTTCTCTCTCACTATTCTTGTGCATATGTTATGTGTACACCACAGTACTGCTGTATGTGCACTTCCGCAGTTCCGCCTGCTGTCACTTCTGCCGCCTTTTGCGTTCTGTCAACATCGTTATCAGGTAAGAATTAGAAAATCGTTTTCTGACATTTCTGACTTGTATATCAATGCAGAATCATTCACATCTACTTCAAGATGACAGCACATCCTCTGCCCCGTAAACTAAAAGCTCATGATAAACAACCCCATCAAGCACAAAGGACATACTACAGAAGCATCACTGGTATTAATCATTCATCGGGCTCTTAGTTCTTAATCAAATTTCATACTTGAAATAAACATATTTAAATGTCCAAAATCCAAAATGCCTAAAAGGACTACAGAGCACACAGGGGTTTGCTCTGTAGTAACGACTGTCGTCACTGGCTTGCTCATAAGAAGCTCAGACTTGGATCTCTGTAAAGCTGCTTTGTGACAGCATCTGTTATAAAAAGCGCTATATAAACTAATTTGAATTTGAAGTGAGGTCAGGATGAGATTTTTGATAGGAGACTAAGGAAGGTGTCTAAGGAAAAGCGAGTTCTGCTGAATACTGTTGTATGACTTCTACTTTTGACTTATTAGACATCTAGGGATTTTATCAACCAATTCCGATGTTCAACCCAGAAACTCACATCTTTCAGAATCACACATCTTTGCCAATGAAATTCTCCATGAATATTCTGAAGTATTACACAGCATGACTCATCTCTCTATGATAGCACTTCAAATTCATCTAGATCTAATTATTTTGATGAGATGGAGATGCTAAAATGAGAGGATGCTCAAACTGCAAGAGAAAGGGCCTTGTAGTTATACTGATCACATAAGCAGGCTCATTCTCTGTTGTTGAACAAGATTTCTGAAAACCTGCACAAGCAGGTGAAACACAACAATATATATTCTACTTTTACATTTCATCTGTCCCTTGTGCAGCTTCACGTGTATGATAGTTGAAATGATGAAGTGTATTAACTTACATCACCCAGGGTGTAGTTCTCTAATAACAGCTAGATACAGAAAATAGTCACTGACAGAACTACCGTACTGTACCTTATAACAATTCTGGGAAATGCTGCCCCCACACAAAAATCACATTCAATAATTAAAGAAAAAAGAATAGAAAAATTTACCTGCATGTTTACTAACTGATGTTATATCTCCAAACCAAGCTAATGCTCTTATGCAAGCTGTTTAAAAGCCCAAGCCCAGAGAACTGATCTCCGTTCCTTCTGAAATCAGTGGTTCAGGGTTCGTTGGGGTTCTGCTTGTTGCATGTGTGTAAGCTATCCGCTCCTGGCGTCCTCTGTGAGGTAGAATGATTGGTTCATTTTGTCATGTGACTGATTCAACTTATTGCCTAGATGGCTAAAACCTTCTCCTACAAGAATGGCTTATTGTTTACAGGTGGTCCTGCACAATGAAATGCCATAACTCCAGAAAGTGCTGTTCTTTCCTGCCTGACTTGTTTGTATACAGAAAAATAAGGAAAAGCAGTAAGCAAATAAATGAACAGTGACATTCGAAATTGTGCAATTGATCCACGGTTCGTTTGGAAATCATTCAGTACAAATAAAGACAAACCAGTGATGACGAGCCCCCTTCCCCAAAGAGCCTAGAATCTGTCCAGGGTGCAGACTTGTGTATTTGGGACAAGTGTGGAAAAAGTGTGCCAACTTGCTAACGACTTACAGCTTGTCAAATTCGTCTACTGCACATTATCCATACCAAATGCATCAAACCGCAACATCTGTACCATGGTGGTTTAGGACAAATACACATACTGGTGACACCAGTATTCATGCACAAATAAGTTTCCCTGCTCCTGTACAACACATACACTTATCTATCAAGAAGGACAAAACACTATTCTAGTCTGACCCAGAAGATACCACTTCCTTCACTTTAACACAAGCCATATAAAAAAATCCTATACAGTAAAGGTGAAAAGAGGCACAGTTGAAATCTGTAGCGGTACTGAAGCAGTGCATGTGTAAAGGGACTCCATCTTATAAGCTGAGGAAACAGAAGAGGGATGAAGACGACAGCATAACTGAGAGATGCTTTTGAGCAAGAGCAAACAAAGCATGCGCTACAAAATACAACAGGGACCAGCTGTATTTAGTGACCTGTCAAACATGGTTTGCCTGGATGAAATAGTGCTTTCGGAGCTGGAAACACTGCGGTGCTAGCGAATAAACACCTGCAGTAAAGCAAAGAAACAGAAATACAGCAAGGAGCATTCAGCTGGAGAGAGGGAAGATATAGGAGAAGGAGAAGGACACTGAGCTGGAGGCTGAAGCTAACGGAAAGAAATGAGTTTTCAACTACTACAAAGAGTGAAAGAGTAAGAAAAAAGAAAAAAGCAGGCCATGGTGCAGGAAAAAAAAATACACTTTTGGATTTTACATCAGTACCACCCCAGACCACCGCAGGACAAGCTAAAATCTGCTTCTACATGTGTCCCCTCACAGCAGCCTCATCTTCCTCATTCTCGCTTTCTCCACCCCAGACTCTGGCCGGCGCTCTGACATGTTTAATCCTGTCTAGTCAGGAACACGCACAGTGGGAGCACCGAAGGAGCCCCGGTGACTCAAAGGTTTCGCTAAAGTTAACAGCTGCATGCTCTTGACACAGCCTCTCTCGTGGAAGCATGGGCATTCCTTGAATAGCTCCCTCCTTGAAGATGGGAAACAACCCATTGCCCTAAATATTTACCCACAGACTGGGGCTGGGCCCAGACAAGGCCTCTCAATGGAAGATGCAAGAGCTTGCGCCAGCCCTTGTTGGTGTTAGTTACTGCCCCCATGTAAATACAGTGCAAGATCAGAGGCCATCAGGCCCATAATTAGTAGTGAGTTTATACCCAAACATCTGGCTAGACCAGATATGTGCTGACTGATGTCTCACATGGAACTTTTATGATGGGAAAAGATCGACCAGTTTAGAAAAGTACTGTACTGAAAGCTGCTACATGAGAAACACACCCTGCAGCATTGAAAATAAAGCAGTGTGTCAATGTGATTTAGCCGAAACATTTAAATTGCAAGTTACTCACGTTTAAAAGTGAAACTGAAGAATATGTCTGGAGCAGAGCACATGTTGAACTGTATTTAGACCGCATGAGAAATTGAATTGGTGTAAATTAAAATGAGTAATTCACCCAATTACAGTGCAGGAGGAGCTACCCCCACTTTGTAATTTAAATATGTAACCACAGTCTGTGAGTGGAGACATCTATCAAAGGTGGCGTTTAGCTTTTAAATGGTCTCCATGAGAGCCAAGGGAAATGTCTGCTGGGGCTCACCCACACTTCCTGTGCAGGCTTGCCTCGGCAGAAAGCAACACAAACCCCAAACAGCCATCTGAAATAAAACACAGCTTCCACACATATCAGCACCAGAGCAGTGCGTGAAATAGTGGTAATGCCATAAATCAGCTCAGACCATTTAGATGCATCTTGTACACACATATTATTCATACTCATTTAGTATGATTCATATTACAATAAGTGGATAATACTTATATGTATTTGTTAAGTTCTTCACTCATAAGAAAAAAGTATTTTTTAAGTAAAAGCTGTATTACTTCATAATGTGAGGTAAATATCACAGCCTTTACAGAAAAGTAGAGCTCATCTATATTGACTGACAGTAGTCTGCTCAGTGACTCTGTAAATAAAGCTTTCCACAAGCATTGTCTCCTTCATTGTCCCCTCTTAGCCTTAAATATAGAGTTTCCCAAAAGCCGCACAGAACTCTAAATATGTATTTCTGCTGTTCTAATTAGAGACTGCCTCTCCTGCTTGGACAACAGAGCTCAGCATCAGGAAGGGCTAAATATAAGAAAACAAAACAAATGAAAATGATGAAAAAGTCATATAAAACACACAGAAAACAGCCAAACAAAAGCAAAAACAAAAAAACAAACAAATTAATGTTTACTTTTTAACAGTTAATTAACAAAGTTGTTAATATATATTACATTATATATTATGTTTTATATATATATATATATATATATATATATATAAATATATAATACATATTATGCTAATATATATTACTTTTTATATATACAGTCTTATGCAAAAATGTGGGCATCTCTGGTCAAACTACACGCTTTTAATTTAAGTGCAAATGAATTCACATCTTATACAGAGACACACTTCTGCTCATTGTAAAGCTATTTTAATTACTGTCTTATTTTTGCTTAATTTAAGTCAACATACAAAATATTACATATGGAGTATACAAATGTAAATAGTGCATTAAATATGTTGGGGGCAGTGCTTTGAAATGTGCATTCATTTTTTCAGATTTATGCTTGTTCCTTTAGAGGATTTAAATAAAATAAAATCAACAAAAACAGTCATTTGAGCAAACCTTTGCATAAGACTGTATATGATCATGGTCTATAAAGTATGCTTGTCACATATATGCTCCATTGTGCACATACACTCTGAACTTTCACTGCAAATATGAACAGTGTACTCATTTCCACTGTACGTATTTTATCTTTAGGGAAGATAAGCCTAATGCCGCCTCTTGTGAGAAAGTAGCAAAGTAACAAATTAAAATCATGTGTTCGAGTGAGCCATAGGTCTGCAGATGCTGAAGAACATTTAAGAACAAAATCTGCTTGGCTTACTAATGCAGTTACTTTCACATCTGCACTTCCTAAGTTTTCTCTAGGTATTTTTAAAATCTAAATGCAAATTCGCCTGAGTGGTCAGAGGCAATGCGTTTAATGGCAAGGACTCTATACTATACAATCAGCACACTGTAAAATAGCCTGAGAAAGTTTTGTTATTGCCACTCAAATGTGAATTGCTTTATTGCGGTTCAGTACTCAAGCCCTCCATGCTTTGTGAGAGTGTAATCAAAATGGCCCATTTAGTTCCTATGATCTTGGTCCAGCTACACTGGGCAAACAACCTTATATTTTATGCTTTAGAAACTGGAAAGGTAACCCACTATCTCTCACTTGCACATTTAAAATGGGAGGCAAATGATGTTGAACCAACAAACTGAGACTAAACCTTCGGATTTTAACACAAAAAGAGAGACAAGAAGATGATTTATCCTCAGTACTACACAGTGCTGCAGGTCACTGTAAGCAATTTCATGCCTTTCCTCAAAGCAGAAGTCAATATCACGAAAACAATTGTTTGCACATGTATCAGTATGAGTGGAGTGACATCTGAGGGTCTCACATAGAGCACAGTCCTAATTCAGCATTCTTCTTCAGGCAGCCACGGTGAGGCTTAGCTCCAATTGTGCCCATCTGTCTGGGCTTGCCCTGCTGCTTCCATCCGTGATCTGATGGGGTGTGTGTGTGTGGGTGTTTGTGTGAGTGCGTACTCAGGAAAAAAGGAATGCTTCCCTCCTCATCCTATTCCCTCAGTGACCTCAAATGACTCATCCCCTCTCTTCACCCAAATTCCTCAGTTTTGGATCCTTTAGCGCTGCTGCAGCCTATTCTGACAAACGCTCTGCTCTGCGAGGGCTTAAGCACTCACAACTGAGTTTACAAAAGCATTAAAAAAGTGAGTGATACAAAGGTCGTTTGGATAGAGAAGCTCAGGCTCATGTCTGGACAAATGCAATCTAAGAAAACACGTCACTTTGAGCGATGGGCACACAAAACAGTGCGGAACACGGTCACAGAGAAGATTTCATGCAGCACAGTAAGAGAGATACAAGAAACCCAATCTCTGAAGCTACAGATGCCTAGGTGCATTTTTGACCTCTGAAACTATTCATTCTTAATGGATCCTGAATATGTCAGCTAGTCACATTTGATATTTGATATTATTCTGATTCTGATTCTGATTCTGATTATCAGCCTCTCTGGAGCACACTCTGGAAGTGCCGACAGAAGCTAGCATTAATCTCTGTCTGAATATCACCTTTTCTCGCTGAATCAAGGCTTGTCATGTGGCTGCCAGCATTTGAGTAAGTATCCAAATCATAAGATTCACAGATTAAACAGCAGTAGATGGACTTCAAAACGGGCCATGAAAATCCATCAAGAGTCTCCTGTGCACAGGCAGTGTGATTTAAACGTGTTGAAAGAGGCTCTACTGAATCATTTTTGCTGTCATTGTAGGAGTGTTAAAAAAAAAAAAGAAAAAAGATTCAACTAATCATCCCCTAACATTCTTCTCATGCAGAGTAGTAAAGCTACCGCTCCAGTTTGATCATCACCATTCCGGCTGTTTTCTCTGAAGTATTTACCAAAAAAGTATCATACAGTGTTTTTGGCCCATCAGCACAAGTTACCTAAGGCCATGAGACAAACTGTGTCCTCTCAGGATCCATTACCTCTAAATTCTGAGGTCACTCAGGCTTTTGAAATCCATTCATACTTTTTACACGGTTGACCAGCAGGCAGCCCATGCTAAAACCTGTTCTGCTTTTTGTCCAGTCACCTTCCTCCAGATGGTGGGCATGTAATATTATATCAGCCCACACAAAGCTCTTTGAAAAGCTAAGAAGGACTGGATTTGTAAAGGGCTAAGGAAAACTCAGAATGCCCTTGGTGATGGTTGTCTGGCCGATAGCCAGCATGCACGCCATTTAGCTCTCAGGCTGCAAGTCTGATGTGTTTTGTTTGCCACGAGGCTTTAAAGTGTGGACCATTACACGAAAGACTCCTTAAATTAGAGATGGAAATGATTTCATCGTCACACGTAATCAGCGCCACTGACGTCACATGAGACGGAGCTGCCCTGTCTCTAACAGGATGGCATCTGTGTATAAACAGTGTCGCTCTGTCCAACTGTCAGCCAAATTACCTCCATTGACCAGTGTTTTTCTGCCTCCCCTTAGCAACCGTTAGTTAGCACCACGGCCTAAGCTGCACACGGATCTGGAAAGCAGCAACGACGAAGGGGGAAAGGGACGCCTCACTTGCTTCAGTCTTACATATCCTTGCTTGTGAACACTTTCATCCCGCATGATCACACTAAAAGCTGCAAGTTGTGGATTTCCAGAGTGGGTCAGGACTCTGGATATGCCAATATTACATTTTGGCCGCCTTCCCAAAACAAAAAAAGGTAGCTGCCTCAATGCTCATCACTTATTTGCTAGCCGATGCATCAGAGCTGGGTACCCGGCGCTTTTCTCTAAGTGCGTTGGTTGCCCGGTGACGTTGCAGTGGCGACAGTAAAGAGGCAGTGGCTGGTTGCACATGTGTCAGAGAACGAATGAGTCAGTCCTCGGGATGTGATGGGGGAGAATAACACTGGGTGCTTTGCTGCCTCTGGATACTGTCTGAGTAGGCCACGTTTGCTCTCAAACTCAGGATACAAGTTTGGAACTTTTTCTCGCAGACCCAAGGACATTACTGCCATTCTCCTCCAGCTGAGGACAAAAATATCTAATCTCCATAGAGACAAACTTTAGACAGAGTAAATTGTTGCATATTAGTCATTAGAGCATAATAGGCACAGCATGACATCCAAGATATTCATGATTGAACAAAATGGTCTCCTTCAAGAGTGCAGAATCATAGTTAACTCACTTATGATCTTATGTATATAGTCTACTTTTCTAAGCTACTAACACTCTCTCCCCATCTCAGTTTTGCTGTAAAGAGGAAGGCGTTTTAGTGAGAGTGAATTTCTGTGAAGCTAACATTGTTAGCTTGACGATTCATTACTGATAGATGCTTTAGTTAAAAGGAGGAAAAAATTATTACATTTAGGAAATTATTTAATACAATTTATTACATTGAGAGAACAATTTTAAATCAATGGGGGAAAATGTTAAATCAAGAGAACTATTTATGAAATCGAGGGAACAATTTATTCAATGAGGGAACATTTTATAAGTTATTGGAATGGGTTAAACATCTAAATCATATTTTTCACCATGATACATGATAAATAACGTGGGCTAAAATGACACTAGCACTAGCTAGCTGCCTTGCTAGCATAACATTTAATAGATGGCTAACATAGTGCTAGCTGTCTAGAGTCAGCAAGACGTGTTAGGCAAAATCTTTTTGTGTGTGTGTGTTTTTTTTTATTTGCCTGCAAGATAACACTACTAGCGCTTGGCGCAGATTCAAACTGTGTTCAAACTGGGGTTTAGCTGCATTATTGAGGCGCTTTTGTGAAGATGCAGTAGCTAAAAAGCTCAAAAGACGATCCCTCTGATTCTCCATCTCCTGGTGATTACCTGCATGTTTAAAGTGTAGCTCATTTAAGTGTGCCATGTGACTGAATGATAAATGTTGATTAAATAATAAAGGACGCACTGAGTTTAGGCACTGTACACTGTAACTGATCCCTCCAGATTCATGAGGAGGGAGGGACAGAGGTGGGGAGAGAGACAGCACACATTCATTGATATTTAAATTGTTTGGGGGACTCTGTTAAATGCAGAATTCCTAAAGTCTGCGCTGCTATTTGAAACCGCTCCTCAAAGCCACAAATTCAGAATTCTCTTTCCACAAAACTGGCATTAGTGCTTCATAAGTAGCCCAGAGTGTATTACAGTTGCTTGTTGATGTGGCATCCAGCTAAAAGTTCATTTAAACCATTTCTGTACGTCTCATCATGGACAAAGCAACTTTCATTTTCCAGAGGAAGGAAAAAAGCCTAACACTAAATCAGGAACGATGACAAAACGTTGGACGTGTTTTCCATTATTATTCTCTTTGGGCCACAGGGTTCCCATGTGGAGAAAAGAGAAGCTTGGAAGAGAGAAAGAGAGAGCGAGTTCAAGACAGAGGAGGCCCCACCCTAAAGGCCTCCCAGGGGAGGTGTTAAGGGCTAAGGCGGCTCACGGAGGAACAACCAAATAAAGCAGAGATTTGCCAGAAGCCCCAGCAGCTCCTGTGAATCCGCCCTGTACTACACACTCTAAAATACTGCTTTCTATAGGCTAGTCTTGACTAATAGCAGCTCTATCATAATTCATATCACCTACTTTATTAAAGGATGCAGAATACAAAAGTGTGTCGGTCTGAGGATTAGTTGCAACTGTCTCTCTAAAAATATAACCAAGAAGAAGACCCACTAACTTAAGATGGCTCATTCAGAAACAGCATGTCGGCTTTAAAAAATAATAAAATACATCATGACTCATAAGTCCTACCTCTGCTGCCAGCGCCAATGCCAAAAAGCAGCATACTCTGATTTGAGAGCAGTTATTATACGGCTTTATACTGGTATTAGTAAAAAGTCTTAAAAAATTGAAGCTTGTCCCTCTGAATCTGCCTCAAGTGAACACATGCCTTTTTTCAACTGGGAGTTTGACTGTGCCAATAAGAACGGAAGGGAACAGAGACATGAAAGAGAAAAGTCTGTAGACATCTGTTTATCCGACATTTCTTCTGAAATCAAGGGTATTAATAGGGAGTTTGTCTCCACTTTGCTGCATTTAACAGCCTCTGCTCTTCTGGGAACACTTTACACTGGATTGTAGAACATTGGTCCGATTGGTGGCTCCAGTGCCAGCACCACTGCCAAAAAGCCAAAAAGAGTATTTGAGAACAGTTAGTTAGTAGTTTGTGGTTGTGAACCAGCATCAAGCGTGTTTCTGTTCCTATACTTAACTGTTCTAACTCAACACAGCGCATCTGATAAGGACTGGTATGGGAATGTAAATAGACCAAATAATAGAACATTGTATAATATACATGTATATGCAGTATTTATCTAGTAGTAATGCAGATGACGAATGTTACGGTACCATTTTATCCAAAGGTCATCTTCACCACCTCGCCCAAGGGAGGGCCCTACTCTTCCACTGTGGTCATGACCCGCTTCCATTCCAACCAAAATGGCAGATACTATTTTATCTCTGCATTTTCACAGTAATTTGTGGGCAGAAGGCTTAAGAGCACCGAAATCCCTTTTTGATGCTTTCATGAGGTTGGTAGATACTTGGTGATTAGTGACATTGTCTCAGCAAATTTTTGGATGGTTAGTATGTTTATTTCCTTTTCATGTTTGACGCCAAAGCCACAACCTCCCACTGAAATGAACCAAAAGGAGGTACACGATGTGCTGAGTCCAAAACGAGGGGAGATTTATGCAAGACCATAAACAAGACAGGCTTATATTTAATAATAGCCTCATATGTTGGGATTCTGTTTTTAGATTCAAGAGGTTGTATCATGGAATTCTGGCAAATGTGCTCACGTCAAGATGAGTAACGATATGAACAAAGTCTCATCTTCAAGTTATCTTCTGCATGCACAGAATTCTCATGAGGGCAGGCCAGCAGCAAAAATTGTGCACCATGTTCAGACCCAGACCTGCACATATCGGTTCATGCACATGAACATACAATACCTGACACATGATGTATGAGTCCTGCCTTTGGGTATACTCGATCACGCACGACTCTTTCCTTCATGCAAACTCAAAATATTCTGTAACAGCAAGGGAATGTGTTGCAAGCATACTTAATTAGCCATAACATTAAAACATTGTGTAGGTCTCCCTCGTGCCTCCAAAAGGCTCTAAACAGTTTGAACTCCACAAGAATTCTTAATATATCACAAGCTATCTGGCACCAGGATGTCAGCAGCAGATCCTTTAAGTTCTGTCAGTTGAGCTGGGGCCTCCATAGAGCGCATCAACGAGCCTTGGGTGTCCAAGACCTTGTATCCACTTAATCGGTTGTCCTTCCTTGAATCACTTATGGTAGGAACACCCCACAAGACCTTCCTTTTTAAGATACTATGACCCAGTCTAGACATCACAATTTATAAAATTATAAAACATTTTCATTCCACCCCTTAACAGGTGCCAACGTTCAGCACATGTTCCCACACCTATGTCCACATCACACTAGGAAAAAAATGGATAAAGGCAAAAAAAAAAAAAGAATGATGTGTGTAGAATGATGGAGGAGGATTGGACTGAATGGACCATCAATAAATCATAAAATCCACATGTTGGACCAATTCCTTCTGTGACATTCACACCAAAGAGGCACAGCCATAAACTAGTCAAATAGTGCTAAAGATATATGTCCATCATAATCCCTCCAGTCATGATGTTGGAAATGTGGTGAGGTTCAGAAAGCAGATTTTACCTGCTTATTTTTGCAGTTTTCCATCAGTTAGATATTTAGGGTCAACAAAATAAATATTGACAGAATTAAAGTTGGAATGAAACACAGGCAATCAATATACAATGGACCCATTTAATGAAGCATTACAGTTTCTTTGCTGTGAGAATGAAACATCCCATTTTTACTAACTCCGCTTCTAACTCTATTGACTGTGCAAAAATGGCCTATGTTCAGGCATTCTGAGACACTGTTCACCTCACAAGGGACAGTAAGAGGAGTTGTCTAAGGAGTCACTGTACAACAGCATGACCAATACCTTTAATTCCCCCAGAAAACACCACTGAATATTTAATAAAACAGGAGATCAAGAAAAATAGATCACACAGTTAACAGCAAAAACCCAAACATTCATCTACTAACTAGAATAGAGCACCCACTAGATATTTGCTTCATTAGTGTTCATGAATGGTGCTCCACTGAGTTGACTATAGAAGTTCTGGAGTTATAATCCATGTTTAAAAACTGCACATGTAACAGTCCGTCAGTCAACGAGGGGAGCACCTCTGTAAAGGTCTTCCTGTCCCTTCTGCAAACAGAAAGCAAGAATGAGAGAGTCATCATGAAGTGCCTTTTTGGAGATGAAAAGAAGGCAGTGTGTTGATGCTTCCACTCTTGCTTAGGGGACAGTAAAATTAAACGTCACATAGCAAGCATTTAATGAGCTGACAGCAAACGCTAGCACTGAACACAATAAAACACAAAAGAGAGCAAAGCGAGAGAGAGAGAGTGAGAGAAACAATGGCGGGGAAACCTTTACTCTCAGTTAATTCCGGCTCGTTCTTATTTAAATTGAAATGGGTGACTGGATGACTGCCTCCCCTAGATAGCTTTTATGACTGTACTCAAAATGACACACACAATTAAATTGGTTTTAAAACATATTTAGAGAGCAGTGGTGTTATTCATTTAGCACAGCATTACTCATTACTTTCTCAGGCCCAAACATCACAGTACAACCATCACTACTATAAAATAAAAACATGAGCAAGAAATAAAATTTAATAATGACAGCAAACGGGAAAGACAGACTGAAGTCTCTGGTTTACAAGTTTCTCAAATTTCTTGAAATTATGCAAGGTTTACTGATTACTGGTAGAGGAGGAATAAAAATGGCCCAGGGAACAGGGAAAAAGACTGAAAAAGAAGAATGTTTTTACAGATGCGATGCAAAAACAGGAACTAAATCAAATAAAAACTCCAGCCACTTTATAGCCGAGCTTAACCCTCTGCAGCCTAAGAGCATTTTCTCAATTTTTGCATATGTCCTTAAATTCACATTTAGAAGCGCTTGCTTATAAAATAGAGCACTAAGATGGTTCTGAACATTTTGATATAAAACTTGTGGGTACTAAGTCACATGGAGTCATTATAGAGAGAGCTGAGTGAAGAGATACTCTGACCCCAAACCTGAGGTCAGATGTTAGAAAATCTCTCTCTTGTGAAAACGTACTTTTACTCATGTGGACGAATTGTTTTGGTGCTTGAAATGGGTTTACCATAGTACATTGCTTTCAGTTCACAAAAGTAGTGAAATGAATTAAAACAACAGTACATAAACGACGAGAGAAGGAAGACGAGAAGACATTGAGAAGTCCGAGACAGATGACAGACACACAAATCCACCAGTTTAGACAGTGAGAGGGGCAGAAACGAGTTTAGACCAGTCTTCATAGACTCGTAACTCCAGATTTGAGTCACATACAATCTGATGCAATTGAAGATTCAAGAAATGTTTAAACTGATATTCTGATCTGTATTTTCGCCAAGATATTAATAGAATTATCAGATATAACATACCAGATATGGCGCTCCAGAGGGTTAATACCTGTTTAACTACATCATTTTATGTACAGTCAAAGGCAATGTACAGAAAGCAGTCATCCAATCAACCCATTTTAATGGGTTAATTATTTTGCTTGGATTACAAATCAAGCATATTCAGGAGTTTTATGTCTTCTCACCAAGAAAGAAGTGGTTACAACTATTGATGTCCCATTTAGGCTATATTACCACCCCAAACTGATGCAACTTAATCAGCAGTAACTGATCTGATCCGATCCGATCTTGTAGCTGTATAAATAATGTCCAACCTCTGTGGCTGTAAGACGTGATGCTGATTAATACTGAAGTAAAACCACTTAATTTTATAGAAACAGTTTCTATAATGAGACATTTTGGACTAATTTGCTTTAGATTAGAGAGACTTTTCTTAAAATTACTCTTATAGTTTAATATCTTATAATGCAGTCTTTTCAGAACTAGACTTGGATCAAAATAGCAACACATTAAAATATGCCTGGATCAGCCTCTGTACGATCCACTGGATCAGATTGGGACAGAATGGAATAAAATAATGTCCTTCTGATGTACTGTGTTTATATCAGACTCATAAAGAATACTAATACATTACTGCAACAGTCAGTAATGCATTTATAAAAAAATAAAATGAAGTTTTCCCCAAAACAAAATAATTCCAATTTCTGGAAGCTGAAAGCGATTGCATTCCAGTTTTTGAGGACATTTTATTGTTCACCATTAATTAAACACATTCTCTAAAAACCTTTGATTTAAACTTTATCATCCTTTATTTAAGCCTCACCTGGTATTAGTAGTTGATCATTCTTTTGACTCCTTCAAAACACTTCCATTTATCTGGGATGTAGAAGGGCTCAAAAATGTGAGGAAAAGGTGTGTCGTACCCACAAACCCTGGTGATGGGTGCCTCTAGGTTTAGGAAACATTGTTCCTGCAAAAAGAAACAAAATTGTTTAATCAACACTGCCTGGATGCATATGTCTGCACAGGTCTGCTATGTGCATTTCTACCTAATCAAATCACAGGTAAAACATTGATGATTGCATTACAGAGTTCCTCACACAGCCTAAGCCTCACAGGACCATACCTGATCCAGTTGAGACAGTTGCCTTGTTTTTGTTTGTCTTTGTATGAACCATAAAAAAGGTCATATGAAGGACTATGAAGCCTGTGTCTGCAGAAGGAGAGCAAACTGATTAGGGATGTGCGTTTCATAATCTCTGGCAGAGCAGCTTTGTACCTCTTCCCACACGGCTACAGAAGAGGGAGACCAAGCCAGCAGAGGGGAGCCAGGAAAAGCCTGAGCCAAACTGACCCACACTTGCTTTCATCAAAGCCACTCAGCCATCAAAACACTGCTGTACCCGACAGAGCACAAAGCAAATGTCTGATTCTTTCTTCTCTTTCTTTTTCCAGTGAAACATAGATGAAGAAGAAACTAGTATTTAAATTATATTCTGTTGCCATTTGACCCTTCACTGACCGGCTTTAAGCCAAGTGAGTGAGTGAGCAGAGTGTGAAGCAACACACGTGGCTCATCAGTTCAATCAAATGCAGCACATGCCCGTGCTCATGTTTTCTGGCAATGGTTGCAAAAGAACGTTGAGCTTCCTGAGGTGGCCCTTGGGCAATGTATTATTTGATGGTCTGTGTCTCTGTGCGCGTGTGTAAAAAGAAAAAAAATGAAAAAAAAGAAACAAGCAGTAATCTGCGGGTTCAAGCACGAACTAGCACAATGAGCCTTACAGAGTTTGGGCCAACGAAGCGAGTTAGAATGTGTACCTCCCTACACACATCATTAGTGTACAATGATGTTCGGTCCATGTTAACACAGAGTAATTCTTAATTTCAATTATCAAATCACCCTTATAAAATCAACGTGCCATACATTTATTTAGCTGCAAACAGCTTAAACTTAACTTAAAACCTGTTTACACCTGGTCATATCATGTGACTAGTATTTAGATTGTATGCTGATAAGATTTTAGCCACATGCATTTATAATTGGTAGTCAAATGTGCAAATTTGCTCATTGCACAGCAATTATTATTGCTTAGTATCGGTTGTACTGGGAGGGGTGTTGGTTAATGAATGATGTCTTGGAGAGGCTGATACTTTTACTCTGCCATAACATTTGGCGTCATGCAGACCATGACCTGAAGTGGTTTTAAATGTGTTTTGGGTGCGTTTGCAGTTGCATTGTCATGTGGCTTGGCCTTATTTAGATAGAACCTTGATACTCAAGATGCATGAAGAGACCAGGTGCAAACAGGGTCTTTTCTGCACCATACAACCGGGGCAATATCAGATTCAGCATATGCTGAGGCCAAGTCAGTATTAATTTTAGAGACCATCTAGAGCGAGTATAGATGCAAGTGTTGCGCACACACGCACACACACACGCACACACACACACACACACACACACACACACACACACACACACACACACACACACACACACACACACACACAACTTGACAAACGCAACACCCCCCACACCTCCGATCCTGGTCGGTTTTATTAACAGGCATTAGGCCTAATGGATGTGGGACTTTTGAGCCACTGCTTTACTCCCTTTACTCACTTCCTCTTTATTGGCAACACGAGTCAAGGCTGTCCCAAAAAAGCATATATTCCATCAGCTCCACAGCAGAGCTAAAGCACAGACACAGCTTGATTTGTGATGTGCATGTAGAGTCTGGCAAAGCAATGTTCCAGCTTCTATTTTTCATTGGACATTACAACCACCAGGTTTCAACCTCAATATCTGAACGTCAGCCTGAATGCAAGTGTATTTACCTCTAGATTCACCAGGCAATTTATTACATAGACATGTGCACCTATTCAAACCATGTAATAAAAGTATATAATAAGTGTGGCTGCAGTACAATACATAAAATCATGTAGATGCAGGACAGCAGCTTCAAGTAGTGTTCACATCAACCATCAGAATGTGGGGGGAAAAAAACGCAGTCCTCGCGACCTTTCTTTGTTGTGCATGACTTGGTCTGAATATTTCAATAAATGCCTCTATAAATCTCATAGGATTTCTCACAGTTTACTCAGAATGGTGAATGGTGCCCAAAATAAATCAATAAACAAATAAATAAATAAACAAACAAATACACAACACCCCCCCCCCCCCCCCCCCCCCAGCCATATTGAGGAGGTTAATCATGAACGCCAAGACTGGTTCAATAACTTAAATAACCATTCTGTGGTAAGCAGAAAAGCATCTCAGAACGTTCAACCTTGAGGCTAATGGGTTACAACAGCAGACCTAGGTCTGTTATAACGGTGACCATGAGCTAAGATCACAAAGCTGAGGCTGCAGTCTAACCAAAACTAAACAGCAAAAGACTGTAAAAATAACCTAATGAATTTTTATTTCTGCTGACACATAAATGATGGGGTCAGAATTGTGTACAAACATTAATTCCATGGACACAAACTGCCTCAAGCAGTCCAGACTGGTTATAAGTGGTGTAATAATGTGTGAAATGTGTTTGTTTGTAATGTGGGCTCATGAATGTCATCATCACTTGAATTACACAGACTATGAGTACTGTTGCTGACCATGTGAATTCCTTAACGGCCACAATTCTTTTAACGCCTACATGAGATTTGCAGCATCAAAGACAATTCTGCAATTGTTTGTTGCAACTTCATGTCGCAATCATGTCAATATGGATCCGAATTTCAAAGTGATGTTTTCAACATCTTGTGAAATCCATGCAATTTCAAAAGCAACAGATATTTTACTTAGCATCAGTATAACATTCCTAATAAAGTGCTTAGCAAGTGCATACTGGGTAAGCTTTTTTATATCCACCCTCTAAAATTAATCTGTGAAAAATGTAGCACTAGCCAACTGAGAACACTGGATGTATTTGCAATATCACTAAGATATGTGGAATAAAAACAGCTGATCTTTTTCACTGAAGGCCTAAGCATGAACTAGTATTATGAAAACAGCTGAAAACAAGTACATACCTGCTATCTAACAGAAGCAGAACCATCTCCCAATGAACAAGTTCTCTTTTACAGATGTGTCCTGTCAAGCCCACATATTTAAAGATGCACATTTGTTGTAAGATGAGAGGTCAGAATGTCGGCACTGAGTGAAGCGGCTTGATTCTATAA
The DNA here is from genome assembly GCF_030463535.1 of Salminus brasiliensis. Classification (NCBI taxonomy): domain Eukaryota; kingdom Metazoa; phylum Chordata; class Actinopteri; order Characiformes; family Bryconidae; genus Salminus; species Salminus brasiliensis. The sequence goes on from NC_132882.1 coordinate 22,900,840, forward strand.
TACTACTATTAATTTGAGGTAATAAGTCATTCCTTTTTTCAATAGCTTTTTTACAGCTCTCTCTCTCTCTCTCTCTCTCTCTCTCTCTCCCTTCCTCCTGGGGGCCTACATCTTCACAATATTGGCCCAGCAGCAGCCAGAGGCCATCTCCCCAAGATTTCTAGCCAGGTGTAATTTTATGTCCTTAAAGTTTTTACTTAGCCCCAAAGCAAAGAAGTCCACCTGCCAAGCCAGCATGTGTCTGGACAACAGTTTCTCCTCAGACCATCAGACAGACGACAGACCTTTTTTTCTGTAATAATAAAGAAGAGACCTTTCTAAATACGCTGACTGGAAGGGTGCAAGAAAAGAACAGTCTGGTAGCAAACCACGGCATCTGGACAGTGAACTTCCGCAGAACTCCAGTTTCACTAAAATCAGTGTTTATCTACGGGAAGTTCATGATTACATGCAGCGTACTTTAAATGTCAGTATAAAAATATGGCAACATGGCAGGCTGAATGTGGATAGAGTTTTGCATTGAGGCATGATTTAAAAATATGATTTCAGAGCTCAAAGCTGCAGCTATAAATTTTGTCTACTCTACTGTCAGAAAAAAAATGTCCCATGTCAGTGACGGCCGCAGGTTGAAGATTATTGAAAGTGTAGAGTGATGCGGAAATGCCAGTATTACCAACCGTGCAAGCCAAAGAAGACAACTGAGAACTGCCTCCCTGTGGAGTCCAAAGTCAGATGAGGATAGCCACATTTGGAAACCCGTCTGTCTGGCACTTTCTTATTCTTGAAGAAGATTTAGCACTTGGAGATTTCACACTCACTGCATGCAAAATACATTCATTCAGACAGAGTTTAAGTCATAATATTTCATTGTGACTCTTTGCTATTCTTGAAATAAGGTCTGACTGAAGAATATTACTTTAACACATGGGACAACTATAGGCAAATGCAGCCCCAAATCATAACTCAGCTCTGCTGCAATTTTGTTCCTCATCATGCGTTTGTGATCTTACTAAAACCCTACCAAACAGCAACTTGTGCATGAGCCCAAGAGACCCTTCTTAGTAATGACATCAGACAATCAGCTACCATTATTTCATAAAATTAACAACACTGTAACAATGTTGAAACATCTGACTGGTTTACGTGACTGCAGGCACACAAAATCCATTTTCTCTAGAGAAACCATCATTGTCTGAAAACGTGTAACCTTGGAAGTAACATATCCAGAATAATCTTAAACCCAGTTAAAAGAGCTAGGGTTACATTTTTAGATTCATTACAAACCAGAATAAGTATTGATACAACAGTTAGAATCAAATGATATTTCATGCATGGCATGTTTGAACTAGGCTGTACTTCACTAGGTTGATATAGAGAATGCATAAAAACACAAACAAATGGTAGTCTGTTGTCCAGAATAAGGTGGCATAAGTGAGACATACTGACCCAAGAAGTCAACAGATCTAAGGAAATAATAGAATTTTTAATTTGACAAGTTCATTTTCCTCACTTTTAGGGAACAGTCCTGGCAGCATTAAATAATAAATAACAGCTTTCTGGCCACTAATCTCAGTAGAGAAAAAAGATGGACGATGCTATCAAATTCAGACTAATCTTCAGTTTTACTGCTGTTTTCACAGCGTCCTAGCCATTTTTCACATTACTCCCCACTAAGATTTCACAACCGTAGCACAAAAAAAATGTCAGTTTTAACTACTTCCTAAACAGTAGAACAAGCTTTTTCCATAAATTACCCATTTTGAGCATCCTTCCAGAGCACTTGAGTAAGATGTCATTTGGTCCTTTAACCTCTACAGTAGCAAGATCGGAGTGGGATTAACTAACTTTGATTTGCCGCTCCCCTCCACATCTCAACATTAAGAGCTCTTGTATTCTAACACTTAATTCCTATTGATTACAAATTACAAGCGTCTGGGTGCAACTGAAGACCAGTAGATCAGGCAGCTGGGTTCTTGTAAAATGCGGTAGGTCTGCTATAAAGAAGGCATGAAGTTGGGCAGAGTGCTCTTCGGAGCAGTAGGTTATGGCAAGACCATGCAAGCATGTGGTATGAATTTAACGTTTCCTAGAATCCATAAAATGTAGTAAATGTGGAATGTAAATAGGAATAGCGCGAGAGCATGACATGCTGTGTATGTTTATTTTTTGGTTGTTTTGAATAAATAATGTACCATTTAATATCCCACATCAAGTAGCCACAACTGCATTGGTTCTTATATAGAAGTGATTGATTGTTTGTTTATTTATTTAATTATTTATTTATTGGTTGCCTGAAATCAAGACAAGGACAAAATTATACATTCACCCACTTAGGGTATTATTTCAGTGACACTGAAGTTTCCCTAGTGAATTTTGACTTGCCAAAGCCAAGGCCTCTTAACTTCCTGTTAGTGATCATAGCTGACTACAGCTGAAAGCTTCCCTCTGTCCACATAAAAAAAAAGTTTTGTTTGACAGCACTCATTGGATTGACCAACACGGATCAAAGCCCAAGGAGCTCAGTGCACATCTAAAAGGATGACCGCAGATCCTCAAGCCATTTCTAAACTACTGCAGAATCCAAGATCGTCAGTTTTTAATTCTGATGTGTTGATTTTAGAAACCCCAAAAATGTGATGCATGTAAACATCTGACTACAACTTTAAGTGCTGTGCGTCTTCAAGATGGAGCCTTCTGTTTTAACCAGCGTTTATGAATCTACACAGGAATATTTTTCTCCTCTCCTTGAATTTGTTAGCAGATCAACCAACAAAAGAAAGTAAAGCACTACCACTGACCAAAAAGCAATGATGGAGATCTTTCTGCACCAAGAAAGCACTGACGACATCCAGTGGTCTACTATAACCATCTTAAACATTTTATGAGAATTGCCTGAAAGACACTTTTCACCGTTACTCTCTGCCTGCCCCAAAAGTCCATTTAAACAGACATAAATTCACAAACGTCTTCCTCACACTTGCACATTCACACATTTTGCCACGCCAATCAAAAACATAAAGAAACCGCTCCAGGCAGGACAGGAAGCCTCCGTGCCTCATACAACTCCAACTCCTTCATGAGCAAAAGGGAGAGAAACAATAATCCAACTATTCCACTGAGGTGTCCAGGAACAGCCAGATTGACCTAAAAAAATTCTTCTGTTCCAACCATGAATCCAGAAATAACAGGACACAGAACTCCTCTTCAAATCTGAAAGTCACTGTAAGACTCACTCAAGAGAGTGGTGAGAGAATCTCTCCTTCAAGGCCACAAACTGTCATTCATTTATATTTACGTCTCCTGCATGAATATAAAATTAATGTTACAGCCCAATAGAGCTTTACAATATATTGTTGGGACAATCTTAATATTGTAATTAATATACAAACATCTAAACTTAGTGCAAAGACTAATCGCGATCATGTGTTTGTAAGATGGTATTTTGCCTGTACTGATCAGCTTAGTCACTCAGTGTAATCTGATGTGATATGCTCAGTTATTAAGAAACTTACTAAGTAAGAACTGTTTGCAGCATTAGTAAAGTCCAGGTGCCTGAAGAGTTTAACACCTCTAATAGCTGTAACTCACTTTTGTGCAATATCTCCAGGTGTTGAAGCTATGTTGCTTGAGGCACTGTTTTACAAAACCCCAATACAGTTCAGATTTACTATTAGCACTTAATTAGTACTTTCTTTGAATTGCAACAACAGCACAACTCTTCTTAATTATTTTACATTCATATATTTAATATTTTAACCAGGCAAAGAACCATTTAACCATTTAAGAATGAAAAAGTATACACACCACTGTTTTTACTTAAGTGCCCTCAAAATAACTTTGACAAATACATAAAACTTACATTCTAGGGCTATCAACTTAGTTCAAAAATTACACTTGAATTTAAGCATATTGCTCCATTAAGAATGGGCAAGATGCAGAAGAGCCTTCAGATGCTTGAAAATAACCCTGAGCATTTTAATAATGATTTGTGGATCATTTTCCTTGATTTATGGTCACCAATGGCATGCTTATCTGTGTGTCTGTTTGCCATTATGTGCAACTATTTGTGCTGAAACATACTATGACCAGATGCAGAGGTAGATTTAAACACTCTGTCTATTTGTTTTGCAGACATTCTGCCCCGGTTCCTTTTTCCAAATGAGCATATTGAATCAGCCAGTCATGAGAGCGCTGCATATCAGTGAGTGAGGAGAGTAACAAAAACAAAATGGCAAAAACAAGCAAACCCAGTGCGGTTGAAACAGAGAACCTAATTTCTTTACACCTGTGTAAGTAGCAATATTAATTATTTGCTGTGTTTAAGTGCTAATTATCACAGAAAACAAAAAGTAATGTGAACTGACAGAAGGCAGTAATCAATTCAACTTGGTCAGTGCCGTTCTTTCTTGTCATCTTAGCACATCTGGATTCTGAGGCATGTTATGAGTAATATGCTTTGTATCTGGTGCTCTGGTTGCTTTGGTGAAGGTCTGTTCATTAGTGCCTTGTATTACAGGCCTTAAAAGCTATACTCTTGAAGACCTTCAAGACATGGTCGTTCCTAAAAGCCTTATTTTTAAGCTCCTTTCTGCCTCATTATCTGCACAAAGAGTAGCTCCATGCAGATGACGCACCAACTCTCTTTACCAAGCTACCTTTTTGGCAGACATCTGCCCTCAATTTACATCATGCTATACAGATAGAGATCAAAGTTCTCTAACAGTAAGTGGATAAAATGATGGCAGTCACTAAAATGCCATATTTATGCAAGTACTATAACCAGGTCCTAAAGAAATTCAGAAAGACAAGAGCATGTGCGAGAGAGAGAGAAGGACAGGGATATGGTTATGATATTTAGAATTATCATTAAGATTCCTGCATGAATAGCTACATGAAATGTAATCTGATCATCATAGGTCACAATAAATTCTATAAAACACACACACACACACACACACACTAAATAATATATCCCATTACCATTGGGAAATAATATTGCTATGATAAGAGTGTACCTGGTCCACAACAATGTGTGTTTTACTCACACAGTGCATTCTATTGATATCAGAGGCACTGGGCGGATGAGTGTGATGCACTGTTACATTACATTCTTCTCTTAATTATCAATAAAAACTTCTATAAACCGCTCGCTCAGTTTTGGCCTGACAGGATAGCCTTCATTGCCCTTGTGCATCGATGAGCCTTGAGCATCCAATATCCTGTCACAGGTTAATAGTGTGTCCCTCCTTAGACCACAGTCAGTCGGTACTCACCACTGTCGACCAAGATCACCCTGCAAGCCTTGCTGTTTCAGAGCTGTATTGACCTAATCACTCAAATATTTTGCTGACTACGAGAATCAAACGTTCGCTTACATACATTCCAGATCTTGCCATGTCCCATTATGAGATTATAACTTTTTTACTTTGCAGAAACAGTGTGTTCCAGTTCATGAATGTATATTTTGTTTTGCAGGAAAAGACAGACATTGACCTTGTGCAGTAGGATGTCCTGATACAACCTGGAATTCACTGGTCCCCCAAAGACTGCAAGCCAGGAGTTATGGAGGCATGGCTTTGATATTTCAGGGCAGCTTAAACTAATCTCTGAAGAGAACGGAACACTGACTCAAATTTAATACTTTTCAGCAGGTCATCATTTTCCAACAAATACCTTGATTGTTTAAACGTTTCATCTGTACAAATGTGATGCAGTAAATTGCTGTGGTGCTTGTTAACCAATATCTTTATTTTTTATTATAAGTTGGATCAGGGGTCACTAATCTTAACCACAAAGGGTCAGTGTGCCTGCAGGTTTTTATTCCAATTAAAGAGAAGCACACCTGATTACACTTGTTTAATCAGTTGGTCTCAGTCTTTAAACAATAGCTTTGTTATGTGGTCTTGTGCGACTTGTTTGAAACTAAAATTTGTAGCCAGACCAGCTTTCTGAAGGTGAGAGACCCATCTTCACAAAGCTTTAAAAACATTACCTTCACATCCCAGTGTATTCTAAGAGGTTACAAACCTTCACACCCGTTGTTACTTTGGTATTAGACAATACTAAGTGATCTAATGTACCTGTACACGTTAAAAAAAGAAAGTTTCAGCCACAACTACAATAACGGCTCTCTGCACTGTCTTACTGTGCCTTTAAGTGAGACGATGAATAGCCTCTGGTCACAAACTCTCAGAGCAACTAGTTAATATTATACAAGTACCTTTGTCCTACAGATTTGCATGCCATTGTTAACTACTCCGGTCTCTCTGGTTCTTACCTGTACAGTTGAGCTGATTTCTGAAGCGAAGCCTCCGGTCACTGGAGCCTCATGACTGATCAACAGCCGCCCAGTCTTCACCACCGACTACAGATCACAAAGAGAGCACAATTAATTAGTCATATAATTCAATGATTTACTGAATCAATATACTGATTGGAATGCAATTCAACTGAAAGATTTTCTGATATGGCAAAAACCTGACACAAATAAGAAATACTGCCACATATGCTGGTTGAACTGTGTCTAAAATATATAATGGCCACTTATTGTGATGTTTTAGCTGAAGCAAATATATCAATTTGGAGTGTTTAGTCTTAATCTTAAGTGACAAGTAAAACACCACACGGTTAGAGCTAACATGCCATTAGCATTTTCCTCCTTAAAACTTTACAGCCATGTGACCAGCAGGAAGACCTTCAGTCCTTCAGTCTTGGCACTGTAAAAGTATTGTTAAATTTGTACAAGTCAGCATTTAGAAGACCTTGCAAGCACCCTCTTCCAACCAAAATGTCACATTTAGATTCTTTATAGCGTGACATCTGCTGCTAGTGTACGAACAGTTACAAGACACAAACAGCTACAATCTGTGACCTGTACGTTTCTATGACAACCCGTGCCACGGTGGAGAGCCACCGTAATGCCTTATAATGACCATATGCCTCTGTGTTTAAATACAGATTATAAATTCACTCAAAACACCCCATGTTGCTCTTAGCCTGTTAAAAATAAACATGGAGCCACAGCTGGCCACCCTCGGCACAGCCACCGCAGGATTAGTCAGAGGCTGCAATGCTGGGAAGGGTCATCCTGCCAACAGAGCATATGTCACTTTATACTCAGGAAGACAGAGCTCAAACACCTTTGGAAGTGGGTGCTTATGGAGGCAGACGGTTTGGCAGCACCAAACATTCAAGGTCTCAGTTAAGAGTTCTTTAATCTGGGTAATTAAAACCAGAAAAACCCCAACCCGCCAAAAGTCTGCATCTGAGTCGTGCTACATGCTAGCCACAGGAGTTTTAACACACACCGTTGTGCAAAAATTAAATAAGTAGGCCACACACCCTCAGTTCATTTTGATAAGAAGCTAGGTACTTCTCCATGTTATGTCCACTGAGGATAATGATGTGATGTGAATGGTAAAGTGAGGCCTGTATGCTGCTACAGCCTGATGAACACAGTGATCAAGAGCAGGAGGCATCTCATCTGACTCCACTGAAGCCCCACATTACTGCAGGAGGAAGAAGCTCCACCCGCAGCATACCACAGCGCAAGAGTCTCCGCTGTCTCACATATACTTTGGAGTCGTTCTTTTCGCTCCCTGTACCTCCATTACCCTGGATTCCAGCCTTTTCAATTTAGACAAAACCTGTTGCTAGTAAGGAATGCTTTTTTGCCATATCACCCAAGCAGGGATGGGTGACATGACAATGATATTATTGTATCATTTAAATACAAAGTATCATTAGTATTTAAACACTGCTAGAGTTAGACAGATCCACATACGGTAGCAGTCAACTGTCTAAAGTTTCACTTCCATTAAAGATTCACTGGACATTCAATTGGAGATTTAATTTCCCTAATAAAAAAACTAAAATGTGTACAGTTCTTGATAGCATTTGAAAATGTGCCATTTTTGTTTTGCCGGCACACAGTACATCACTCCATGCGACTAGGAATTAAGTAGAGTATGAGTTGAATCGAATATCAACTCTGAGAGGAGAAAGCTAATCAAATATAAAGAGATATAAAAATATAAAAAGACGAGGGAGTCTTTTATATGAGAGCACAAGCCAAGTCTCTGGGACGCAACTGAGAGTTGAATCTTAAGTCTCTAAGTCAAGAGCACAAATCGAATCTCAAGTCTCTCTCCCCAGACTCAATGAAATTGAGAGTCAAATCTTACGAGTTTCTGGGATTAGTGTGTGAGCAGAGTCTTTAGTTTCTGGGATGAGAGTATAAATCTGCTCATTTTGGATCCAATTTACAGCCTCAACTAAACAAACATATGCACAGCGCAGTCTTTAAGCATTTGATTTTTGCCATTTTTCCTAATTAAAAAGCTACATCCCTTTTTTTTTCAATTCCTGTGACGTGTCCAAGTAATTGCATGTGCTCATACACATGACATTTTTTTTTATAGATTAATAATCCTGCTGCAAAAGTGCAGATGACACATCTACCCCCTGTGTGTCACAGCTGCAATGTGAGCAGCTTTTATTAGAATTAACACTGACTGACAGCTAGGATTCCACTTGTATGAGCTTCAGAGATTACCTCAGCCCTAAGCAACCAAAGCACATTCCTCAGATGCTTCTGACACAAGGAATCCAGGACTGTTATTGTTATATCAAATTTTACTCTCTTTTGTGGGAGAGAGATTGGTGGCCCAGTTAAGGATCAGCTGCAAGCTTTTTTTGCTTTGCTTTCCAGCAATATCAATGCATCAGTCAACGGTGCTAAAGACCAATTATACCGCGAATCATAGAACGCACGGTTGGACTAAGTGCTTTGAACGCAATAACACAAAGCACTGTTTTGTCTAGCAATCAAATGAACCGTTGTAAAGAACAGCGCTAAGCAGGTCACTGAATCATTTCGTCTTCTGAATTTTTTGATTCAAAAGCCTAAAAGGAAAGAAAGAGAGCAGGTGAGGATGATTTTTTTTTCCTATCAATCACTCAAAGCAGATATGAACAGTGTGTTTTGGACTGATGCGAACATTAGGCTGGTTAACTAAAAGCTGTTAATGAGAATGTCACTGAAAGTGCCAACACAATATCTGCATCAACGACTCAGTTGTCAAGAGATTGCAGAAGTGTGTCTGTTTTTAAGAAGAGGCAATAACATCCTGTGGGCTTACGCCACTACCCGTCAACACGACTGTCAAATTCATCTCTCAGTTTATGTTTTGTTATGCCTGCTTGCGACTGGCCTGGTCTTTTAAAATGTCCTGCCAGAAACGGAGAGTTCTTGGGATGATAACTGGGAGGAATATGAATTTCCACAATGTGAAAAAGCTTACAGTTCTCAATTGTGTGTCACAAGGGATGAAATGGCAGGTCTGAAGCATACATCCTCCTTGTTATGACTTAAATTACACTCGACTTGGAGCTAATGTGCTGACACTAATCATGGCCTATGCTTCAGCTGATGAGTTTATAGCAACATGTGCAGTCCATCTCAAGAGATGCTTTCCAGCACTTCCGTCTCCCTCTCTCTCACTCGCTCTTTCTCCACTGCCTGCCACTGCACATCTGCCTCTGTGTGCCTGTCTCTCTCCCCCAGTCGTTTATAAAAAGGGCACAGGCAATAGCCAATGCTGTCAGCCAACAGTTTATTTACTCCTGGCCTCTCAACACCACTGCTGTCCAACTTACTCACTTCAGTGACTGCCTGGCCCACGGGACTGTGCATGATGAATAAATAGAGAGAGGAGGTTTTTCTTGGACACTTGCTCCTGCACTAGCTCGCTTTCTCTCTCACACACAAGCACACTCTTACACACAACTCTGGTCTCCTACATTTTTAAAAGGAAGTTAACAGCAGGGAGTTCTAAACATACTAATTGTGGGCAGTTCTTTAACCCGTTGGCTCTGGAGTAGGGTTAGAGTTCTGAGAAGCAGGGATCAGGGTGTGGTTTGGTAAGATTTTTTATATTCGAGAGGTTCTCTCGAGCCAGGAGACTTGGGTTCTACATTATAATATAAAAGTGACTGCAGAGACTGCAATAGTCACAGGTTCCAATAAGAAAATGCACTTAAAGCAGTTTCGTACAAATATATAACTAAAAAATAAAAAAAATAATAATAAGACACCTAGGTATTCTAAAGGGTTTTAATACAGGAGCATGTTTCCTTTGTTCATAGCAATACCTCAAAGACAACCTGAAACCCAAATGAACCTTTTAGCTTATTAGTTCACCTCCCTGCATTTAACATACCATTTCCTTCCAGTCCTCCACCAAACTATACCCCCCTTTTCCTACCCTTTTCCTAATCTGACTCTTGGTCATGTTACCATGCACCAGAAAGCAGCGAAAAATAATATTACCCATCTACCACCAAGTATCAAGGCTTAGTTAGGTCTGAGAGCCTCCCCGACACAGTGTTTTGCTCAGAAATAAAACACAGTGCATAATCAGATATTAATCTTCCCTTTAGCTTTTTCAAAACCCTGATATAAATGCATTACTGCATATTCTCCTCTCATCCCTCCATCATGGCTCCCCCTAGAAAAAAATACGGAAGTCTACTGCACACTGTGGCATGTGTTGGGGGTGCAAACATCCCAGTCCACGGTCTATGTCTGTTATAAACACATGCTACACTGCCAGTTAGTAATATAACACACTAAAGCTACCAAACCCCAGGCAGAGAACAAGGTGTTAACAAGCAACAGCTCCTTCTTGAGTCAGAGATGATTTTTGGTGCATTTATAGCGGTTAATTGGGTATGGTCACTAGTCAGCCTGGCAAAACTCATGGCAGCAAATAAAATTCGAAGTGTAACAACCTGCCCATACCCTTATTCCAGGCATGGATAAATGTACAAATATGCATTTGCTGTCAAATTCACGTGTGTGTGTGTGTGTGTGTGTGTGTGTGTGTATGTATGTATATGAAACCCTTCTTTAACTGTATGTGTTGATTTACCCTGTGCCACAATTTGTTGTATATAGTCTAACAGAAACTGTAATAAATAAGTAAATACAGAATGTTAATTTTTCAAAAGAGAAAACAGGAGAAAAGAAAAGGGGGGGCACACACACACGATGATCCTACTTATTAACAAGAACAAGTACCAGTGACCTAGGCAGAAATAAAAGCAGAGGAGAAAGATTGACAGAGAGAATGGGCAGAAAAGGAGAGTGTGAGAGTGATCAGAGGGGTTAATGTCCTCTCTGCCCTTCGTTACTGTGCCTCTGTGTGCTAAGGTTCGGTTCCGGAGGCAGCGGTGGCTTCCCTTTACTGCTCATTGTGCCACAGGTCTATGATTAAACCAGGCCGCTTGCAGAAGGGGAATGTCATGTTTACAGCCATTCCCATACACGCCCAACATAATGAGAGTCGCGCTCACTCTGCCTACGCTTACCACCACACCACGGCAGCAAAAGAGGCAGCTGCCAGACCTTTGGTAGGACACTCACCGGATCTGCAAGCTCTCACTCTCCTTCTCTCACACACACACACACACACACACACACACACACACACACACACACACACACACACTAAAAGCTTATTCCTTCATTTTCCACATTTAACAAATTCCACAATTTGAAAATTCACTAAATGATTAATACTAAGGTTCCTGGAACTCGATTCTTTTAGAGCATTAGAGTACCCAATTTATACTGAGCAGGAAAAAAAACTCAGTCTACAAACTAAAAACATGTTTTTCCACATGTTTAGTGTTCATTTTTTCCAGATACAAATGTTCACACTTAACATGCAATGATCGATTGTGCAGAAGAGCATGTTTTTTTTTGTTTTTTTTGTGTTTTTTTTGTGTTGTTGGGGGACAATGTACATGGTTAAAAAAACCTTTAAAAATTTTCTTTTAACTTCACAAAACACAGAAAAGAACTCCTAGTTATGCATTTAAAAGGATCGGCAAGTCCCTGAGTCTATATAGAACCACGCTCTTGAATAATCTTCAGAGACACTGCAAACTGTCTCAGTTTTTGACTGGGTGTTTTTCATTCTTTTATTAATTCTGTCATTTTTCCCCCTGCCCCTAATCATCTTCAGTAAACATAAAAGCCATTCTACTCAGTTCATCAGAGTGTTTTGTCACATTTGTAACATTTTCCTCCTGCATTTGCATGTTGCAACTTGTTTGCAAACCTTCACATACAAAAAAGTCCCATATTGCCAAATGACATTTTGGCTGTATGGCCCAAGCCTAGGTCTGTGCAGTGTAGGAATGGTGTCAGTCACCCTGCTCCGATCTCAGAGTGTCCTCCAGAGTGCAGGCCATCAAAATGTGACAGGAAGTAAGCTCTGAAATATTCTGCCGCCAGTGCGGAGTCAGCCTGCCCACAGAACACTGTCTTTGAGCGGTCTGTGTGCCTTTAATTGGAGGGCCACCGCCGGTCATAACTCATACGCCACCATGTGATCTCCATGACAAATAGAGTCCCGGTGCAGCTTGACTTCTTACACAGCCTTTTAAAGTGGGCAAGCACGATTAGTGCACACACACACACACACACACACACACACACACACACACACACACACACACACAACTGGCTGTCAAACAGCCTGCATGTCAGGGGAGACCTCAGACAGAAATAACTCTAAACATCACATAAAGTCCCATTAAAGTCAATTCAGGCCAGTTAAAGCCTGACGTGCTCTACCTTTAGTTCTTACAGTACATCACCACCCACCAGCTTCGACCACAAACCTGAGGGAGGGAAACGGACTCATTAAACACACTGTAAACAGCATTAACTTTCTCCAGTCAGCCACTGACTGCAGAAACAGTGGGAGTGCTGGGAATTTTTTCAAGTTTGTTTTTTCCCCTGCCTCTAGAGTAGGGCAGCAATGACCTCCAAACACTGGACATACCACATAAGCTCAGCTGAACACGTCTTGTCATCTGCTTTTGAGTGTAGATCTTAGCCCCTGAGTGACTGCTCGGATTGCCCTTATTTGTTTGTGGTGTTCGCAGTAAATGGTTTACAGGATTCTGGGAAATATCAGATGCCTCTTTTCTGTCTCGGTCAGACAAAAAGCGGAGAAATACAGTGTGTCTTATCCTCTTCATACTTAACCATCCTAGGCTTGCTTTCCAAAGGGCTACCTCCAGAAGGTTTGGACAGAGGCCACAAAGGACACTTTTAGCTCTGGGATCTGAAGCATGACCTGGAGCGCAGTTCAGTCAGCCCATGATTACACCAGAGCAGGGGCCAACACCGGCCTCACTCCATTCACTATGGCTAAATGGAGCTTCTCCTCAACACGCGCTGCCCCCATCCATGAGACAGAAACAACACCCCCCCCATCTCCCACGTGCATAAGGCAGTCTGCCTTAGGCCAATCCCCTTCAGGATCACTAGTACATCCACAAAAATAAGCTCCTGGCTTTCCGCGAGGGCCCTGCTATCTGCCTCAACGGTGACCTCAATGATCTCAATCTGTCCAAAGCACTGTCCAAAAACTTCAACCACCACAAGTGGAAAACAGCAAAGCAAGCAGTACATCTACTCAATAGCCAAACATAATGGGGTTCGATGCTAAGTGGCCAGCAGCCCTTGCTGAGCATCCAGACCTTGCCTGGTCTCTCGCTCGCCCGCCCGCATGCACACATATGCACAAACACTCGTGTGCAAGGGCTGACAACATTAGGGCTGCAATTTATGATGACTTTGATTTACGAGCTCCTGCTCTCGCTGGCTCCGGTGACAGATCACGAAGGACAGAGCGCTTGTGAAGAGACAGACTGATGAGAAAGCTGCTTCTTATTGAGAGTACAATCGCTTTAAATTTCACAATCGAGTAACACGCCGTAAGCATGCAGGAGTCATGAACCTAACAATGAAAAGAAAGTCACTGAAAAATCAGGAACCACTCGTCCTTTTTCCTCACTTCTATGAGTCTGTTCGGACGGCCTACTCACTTCCAGCGGTGACACAGAGAGGAATTTTAGAAATCTCACGAGTGCTGAACAGAGGAATGTGAGTGCTGGCTGAGGCTGCGGGAGTGTGAATGGAAAAGCAGATCTATTGAGAGGAACGAAGGAGGGAGAAAAATACTGCAAGTGAAGGTCCAGAGCACGTGAGTGAAGGCAGGAAAGAATGACACTAAAGAGACAAAAGGAAAGCAGAACGTAACGTGAAGGAAAAGGAGTGTCAGAGAGTTGAAGGAGGCAGTCTGCCATGAGTCAGCCTCACTGTAGGCATTTGTATACAACCTGTCAAAATTCCTGACAAATACAGCCTGTAGGTAGCATGCCTGGCATCAAGCCACGGCGCCCATGTTGCGCAGCACTCTGTGGACTCAGCCCGCCTGCTCCCTCACTTACTCCTAGCGCCCCGAGGGAACCTTTAGAAAAGCCACAAGGCTCTTAGGGCCCACTAAGCAGGTCTTTAGCAGGAATACGAGGATTATGTGTGTGGACCACATAAGAAAAAAACAAAAAAGTGCAGTAGGTTTTCGGGGCAAGTGTCAGGTTACTCCACATTTCAGCCTGCCCAAGGAGCTGATGCCTGGATCAGCCGCTGAAAAACAACCATGAGTAATTTTCCACTGATATAACCACCAAAACAACACCGCAATACAACACGAGAGAGTTATGACATTCTGACCAACCGGCACGCACTGCTAGCTCCCCATTCCCCACCTCAGCCGAGCCCAGCTGGCCAAGTCAGACAGATGTGGATTAATAATGTAATTATATACATCAGCTTTAATAATAAAACATGCAGGATGAAAACCAAGCCACTAGCCTTTATTCTACTGCCATTTTTACCAATTGTTTCCAATGACTTTCAAAAGCAACTTGCCAAAAATATTATAGTTGTGAGTCGCTGTCAGCAGATATACACTAACCTTGTGACCCGCGCCTCAATAACAGCATCCCTTTGAGGTAAGCATGGCTGCTAATCGTTAGCAGGGCGTCTTATATAAAAGTCAAAGCTTTAGTCGAGCATATTGACTAAAAAACAAGTGGTTCTGCTGTGATTTCTGTAGCAACTACAGATTGCAGTGAACAATCTACAACACTCAACATCTGATCTTCTGCCACAGAGGGCAGCTTCATTCAAGCTTTTTAATCAGAGGTTATTTTGCAACTAAAGCAGGAAATCTGGAATCTGATGCCTAATCAGCATTTCAGCACTTCATCAAGATGAGGAATTCAACAGAAGACAATGGGCGACGGATTGGCGAGCTAGCTCGGGCTGGCTGTAAATAACGATAATTGAAAAATCCTGGAGCAGCTTTGGAGCCAGGTTTATGTTTGTTTGCTTTGGTTTTAAATAATCGACTGATATCCAGACTAATGAGCGAAGGATCTCAGCCAGGACTTTCAATGATTGCTCAAACACACCAGCTGCAAAGCTTCTTTATCCAGTAAACTAAAAGGTGGCAAGTTAGGCTGTGTTTAATAATGACATTCTGAAATACTTGCTGAGTAAAATAAAATGAGAGCGAGGCAAAACCTAACACAGGAAAGAATGTAACATGAATTTATGAAGTTTAACAGATTCAAAACATGATTTTGGCATCATCTCACATTCCCTTTGCAACATCTATAATAACCAAGTTTATTTGTTCCTTTTATGTTGTGTATAGGTCACAGAACTCAATACTGAATCATTTTGACTTATGGAACCTAGTGAGTGCTAGCAAATGTACAACATCCACATGACAGGGCTAGTTTTAAGTGTTTTAAGCTTTCCAAAAAGGAGAGAAAAGGAGGAGTGGTCCTACTACTACTTGATAGAAATCTATATTTATAGCAGAGCCGATCTTTGTGTGCTGGCTAACTAGCGATACTGCTGCAGCAGCAGTTCGAAACGAGTGGTGGCGGACTTAGCATGTGTCATAGGTGATCATAGTGTTCACCCTCCTAGTATTAAGGGCATTGCTAATGATGATGGGAGTTGAACAAGGACTGGGTAACTGGCCTTCCAAACGGTCTGGAAAACGGGGAGAAATGTTTTGGACAGGCCCGATATTGCTAGACTTCTGGATAGGAATCTTCAATACATTTCCGCTTATTTGGAACATGCTGAACCTAACCTCCTAACAGCCCTATTCGGGGTAGTGT
This sequence comes from Salminus brasiliensis, assembly GCF_030463535.1. Taxonomy (NCBI): domain Eukaryota; kingdom Metazoa; phylum Chordata; class Actinopteri; order Characiformes; family Bryconidae; genus Salminus; species Salminus brasiliensis. The sequence continues at coordinate 22,916,899 of NC_132882.1, forward strand.
CATGATCCCTCCATAGGTGAAAAAGAGCCAGGCCACCAGCTCACAAAAACTGGTTTAAAGAAATCATGATATATCTTGAAAACCTGAACATATTAAAAACATGAAGAGGATCAGTTATGACATTATATCAATGCTGGTAACCATTTTGAGGCTCAGCATCAGCATAAAGGTTTTTAAAAATATATAATTTTTTTCTCCTCAGTTTTTATTTAATTTAAATCATTATATTATATTTATATTAGGATAAAAGAGGAACTCAAATGTAGTTGCATTGTTTGAAAACCAAAGTTTGCAAACTGCCAACACAGAAAGGTCATGCAACGCTCTTCTTCTAATAAGATTAGAAGATTACACAACATACACATTTTGTTCAAAATATTGAGAATATACAGAATTGTGAACCTAGTACTGTGAATTCAATCATGGCATCATGAGTATTGTTATAGCCCAACTACTCATTCTTTTTGCTGTACGTTTTCATGCACGAAATGTTCAAACTTTTGTATGGTTCAACAAACATAAAATTGCATTAAATAAATTGTGTTGCCAATGATTGATCAGACATCTGAGTTTTAGTGATTGTAACTAGTTTCCCAGTCTACAGAAATAACCTGCATTGATTTATATGATTAATAACAAAAGCCGCACTGAACAAACTATGTTGAACAAAATTTCTCTGCAGTCTTCCAAACACAAATACCTAAAGTATAAATAAAAAAAAAAAAAGGGGGGGTGACACAGACACTGCAATGCAGTGCCAGACTACCATGTGTGGCTGTATTAAATTATTAGATGATGTGTAATACCAAGGTACTTTGATTATTTATAACACACACACACACACACACACACACACACACATTTATTTTAACGATAAAGTTAATCAAAAGTCTTTGCAGTCTTCTATACTTTTCTTTGTTTCAAAATAAGTGCAACGACTTATCAGAGAGCATGCACAACATATAGACAACTATATAGGCAGCAGCATTCAGACCTCCAGGGGAGAGAGTCATGTTGCATGGGAACCACTAATGTAAAGTGATCTTTATTCAGCATGTTTCACTCTTGGAAAACCATGACAAGCAAGTGAATATTAATGGTTCAACAGTCTACACAAAAATACAGACAGATGTTAACTTGGGTTGCGCGACAGTTGAACAGCAACTCATGTACTGCCTCCAACACACACACTTTCCAAAATTAAAACAACAAACGCACAAAGCGACATTCTTTGACACTCCATTTCCTTTAAGACCCGGAATCACCTTAAACTACCCACTGAACACATGGGTACTGTATGCACAAACCACTGGCTGGCTCTGAGAAGCTACCTCACAAATTTAAGTGTTTAATTAATAAAGTGTGTTTAATGCTGGTAAGAGCACTGAGGCGCTTGCTCCAGTGTATTTCCACATGGCCTTCCAAAGACCTGGAGACTGGAGTCAGACCACATTGTGTTTGCAAAAGAACACAAATCAACTGAGGAACATGGCCTATTTTTTCAAGTCTGAGTCAGAGACCAGAAAGACTGAACAATGGGCCCGCACTGGTACAGCTTTTTCCAGGCCAGGGAGCTTAGCATGTCGTCCTCTAAAAGCACTACCAAACATTCTTCCAGCTTCAGTCTTGTAGATGATCTGAAGTCAAGTACAGGGCAGACTCGCCATTCCGAGGGAGACTATGGAAATGCTCATAAAACGGGCATTTGAAATACATGCTGGAGGCCAGTCCAGAACACAAAACGCAAGCTGCCTCTCTTCAGCATGCTTGCTCAATTTTGAAAGAACGTTCAAGGTGTTGGCTTAAAGTGGAAACCTTTTGCCCCGAGCCTACAGGTAACCTTTTATATTCAAAATGCAGCCTTGTTTTTCCTAAAGAACTACTTTTGACACTTAAAAGCGTGCTGCACTTTGAGGGCAGATAACAGCCTCTACTTCAGCAGAGGGAGCTTAGAGAGGAACCTTTGAATTTTCTCTTTTGCAGGGCTTTGTGATGTCTTGTTTATTCTTCCATCTTAATCACTTTTAGACCTGCTGTGATATGAGGGTTTGAGGGATGCAGAATTTATATATGCACCAAATTATCCCAATTACTTGTACTAGAGGCTAGTGAAATGTGGTGTGGCATTGATCTGCTGCATAATAATAGAAACATCTTGATGAACTGATCTTTAGGTTTCCATTCTGTCCAGCCAGAGCAGAGATTATCCAAGGAGTAAAACACATCTTACACCAAATACAATTTCATACACCCTTTTATTAAGATTCTTTGCAGCCATAAGGCTTTAGTTTCAGTGGAAAGAACAGTGAGACGCTTCCTTTAATATTACATAACAGATGGTTTTGGGGAATTGTTACTACACAAGTGAAGAAGGACTTCCATTTAATATGGGTTTTTAACACACTCCCCCATGCAAAAGAACTTCTGGTCTATCATTAAAGCACCACCCTGCCTTTTAATATGGTTTCATATTATTTCCACCTGGCTTCCTAACAAATAAACAGGTCTGCACTTTGGCTTCTTTCAATAAGATCTGCGTTATAATGCAGAAGCACTTAGTAAATGAGGCGGACAGGTTGATAAGGTGGGCTTTGTGCAAACGGAGGGAGGTAGGTTAGGCGAGTCTGGCACGTAGTCAGCTACCTTGATTCCTAGAATCACAAGGACACTCTCACACACACACACTCCAATTCATTGTATTTATCATTACAAGACTTATTCTAAAGTCTATGCACAACACATACCACAGAGTGTTCCAAAAGGAGTTCTTAAATGGTGTAAGCCTTTATTAAAAGATTCAACAAGCTTAGCCAACAGTACTGAATCAATACACAGACCACCAACACCCCCCCCCTGTCTAAAGTAGAGATGCAATATTTGGATCGGATATCTGTCCCAAAAATTAGCTGGATCAGGGATCGGATAATTAGGCTGATCCATGGGACTGATTCTTTCACTTTAATTTATTTGTGACGCGTGCTATGCCATACATCAGCAGGACGTGTGCAGCTTCACAAACTCGTATCACAAACTGGAACATGGAGAGAGCCATAAACCAAGACATAAAGAAAGGCAAGATTCTAAACTTATTACCATATAGAAGCTTTTTCTCTTTCTACAACACCATTAACAGTACCATTTCAAATCAATGCAATACACTGCCATGATGTGCATTAAAAGTTATTATTAGAAAATGATAAATCCTTTTTTATACATACTTTTTCATGTCTAGATTACTTTGATGAGCCTTAGGTTTTGGTACATCCAAGAATTTAGTGTCACCGTGAGGTGTGAACTGGAACCAGTGTTTTATATGTTTAACTTTATTTGTGTCAGATATTTTACAAGTGCAGAGTCTGCAAAGCCTGCAAAATATGCCCCAACAAAGGAACTTTGGGAAGTCTTGAGGAGCAGCACAGCTGGAGCATTGGAGACTTCAGAGCCACCAGAAAAGTGGGGTAGAAGCAGCAGCAGCAGAAGCAACAGATAAGAGCAGCTTTATGAAAGAATTTGATCAAATCCTGAAGGAGTGGGAGGATCCTGATGCGGCAAGCAGCTCAATCCCTGCTGTTGATCTGTATAGATTTTTAATGAGAAAACAATCACTGCTTCAGACAGTTCATATCAGTACTGAAGAGTCAACAAAGATCTTGCTGCTGCAAAATACCTGTGCCTCTGCACTACTGCAGAAAGTGAAAGACTGTTGAGCACAGTTTATTTGAAGAAGTTTGACTTCTTTTTTATTTATTTTTTTTATTTTTTTTTAATTATTTTTATTTGAATGCTGGGACAAGGTACTGCACAATTGTTTTACAAAGTTAGTAAAGTAATTTAAGTCCTGATTCCTTAAGTCTCTCAAAATGTATGCGGAACCGAAACTGTTGTATGGGTGCATCCCTAGTCTAGAGTGCAATTCAATTGTGTAACTGCAAGTTACCAGGCATAGGTCACCAACGTTTATTTGTGACTGAAAATACAGCTCACCTGAGGCCTGTTTTGGCATGCAGTGTAGCAAAACTCAAATGTTTTTCATTTCGTCTCATTTTATTTTCAGTCCTCCCGAGAATCACTTACTCTGGGCATGTGTTGCTAAAAATGTGAAGACGTTTAGCTGTACAAACTAGCTAAGAACTGGCAAAGGTAGCAATCTGCTTCACTGCTGAAAACGCTGTGAGTCATCTCACTTACATAGAACCAAGGAAACTAAGGTCAAGATGAGGACACCTGAAGAACAGCATTAACAAACTATAGCCAAAGCTTTACTGTGGCCAAAAAACGTGAGAGCCCAAAGCTCATATGGAGTTAAAAGACCTTCCACTCTAGAGCGCAGGAAACCAAAATCCAGCCTTTATACAACTAGAAAAAAGGAGGGGGGGGGGGAGACAAAAAAAAAAAAGTCTACATGCCCTTCCAATATCCCTCCCATATAGAAGTCTAACACTCAACACGTCAAAAAAAGCCTAATCTGTCACCCAGGGCAGGCACAGACAGAAGTGACTCACTTGTACACTCCAGCAGAGCAGGGGGTCAGATGGGGACACCATACGATAGGAGAAACAAACGTCAGAGGGTAGGAACTACGTGTGTTTACAACTGCAGACAAGATTAGCAGATTCATTAAATCAGTTCAGTGTTTCTCCCAAAACTTCCACAGACTGACCCTTCACGTTCATTTGTTCAACATGTGTGTTCTCATTAGTGATTCAATGAAAAAACAAACACTTCAACATCTAAGGCAAAAAAAAAAAAAAAAAAAAAAAAAAGACAAAGAACCACCAATAGGCAAAAGTCCTACAGCAGATCATCGTAAATTCTGGCAAATCCAAGCCATTTTACACAGGTCTTGACAGGAATTCAGCAACACTGTATAAATACATTTACCATTTTACCATGCGTTTAACTGGGGGTGGGGGTGGGGGGGGGTGTGGGGATGCAGGAACAGTGAACCTCTGGGTTCCAGGCACATCTTGATCCCGTTAACCAGGCGAAGCAGGAGCGTTTGCTTTGGAAAGGTCGCTTTACTGTAGCGACTTACAGAATATGGAACAGTCAAAACAGCCTTAAAAATAAAGGGGGTTCAACCTTAAGATGGAAACAAAACTCCTATTGTAGCAGAAGCTGAGCTCCTTCCAAGTCTCACTGCCTGCTGGCCTTCACGCTGCAAGAAAAGTGCCATCCCCAGTCAAAACTAATAGACAGACAGCTCAATAATGGACTACAGATCCCCCATCGCTACAGTCAAGCTTAGAAACAGACTGTTTAGCACAACTACCTAAACAATCAGCACATGACCCTTCAGCTAGAGTACCTATTCCCATATGCTAATAAAACCTGGTGCTTAGTCATTGATTCAGATGAAAGGCTGACTCAAATGACTGACTCAAGCTTGGAGACCCTCTTTTATTTATCTAAAAACACCACCGAAAGAGTCCTGGTGGCGAGTCCTAATTAAACATGCATGTTGAAATTATGGTAAGTAAAATCACATGGCTACAAATGCTGAGCATATAAAGTCATGTCACTCACTACACAATGTTTTTTTCCTAAGAGACCAAACATGGTCAAGTCAAACATTCTATCAATAAACTCAACTTGTTTGTTGTTGAAATTTTTTAAATTATTCATTTTCAAAAAGATGGCAGAACTGCAATATACACCATTCTCTAAATTCATACACTGTCACTCAAATGCCAAACATCCCAAAAGCCACACAGTGTTACAAACCAGTTGTTCTCAGCCAACGGTGTAAAATGGTTGTTTAATAACCAAATTTTTAAAAGCATGCTTATTTTTACATATTCCTGAAAAACCTTTCCATAAAGGTGAGTAAACGTCTGCGTTTGGAGCACTGGCTTGGCTTGGTAGGGCGTAGAATGGAGAACCGTTAAGAGCTCAGTTTCTAACAGAGTGGCTGAGCTGCTAAAAAGCATTCAGATGCTTGAAAACGTTTCTATACATGTAAATGTATAATTAAAGTCAAACTGGATTGCGGCTTTCTTATACATACGGTCAGCTCTGGCATGTTCTTCCATGCATTTGGTAGCTGCCCTGTTTGGCTAACTGCCCTGAAATCAGGCTTGGAGTGACTGCAAAGCTAGATTTAAATATTAATATAATTCAGATTTTACTGCATCTGGCAACTATTAAACTTTAGTTTTTTGTCAGCCCTACGCTTCTGCTAAAGAATTTCTACAAAAAAATATATATATATATCAAATGAAGAAAACTTTAGTAAGTACCTCCCTATTCATTTAAAACGGTTATTTAAAAATATAATAAAAATAAATACAAAAAAAGGAAGGAAGGAAAAATGGAAAAAAAAACAACAACAAATAATGCACATAAATTTTTGCTCATTTTTAGTATCACAAAATGTGAATACTGGCAATTTTCATTTGTATTTATTTATTTAGATTTATTTATTTATTTATTAAATGTAGTGCCCCCATCTTTCCCCCCCATTAAAACTATTTATGCAAATGTATGTGGCAAACAGTAAGATTTTCAGCTTATCATTTTCCAAACACAAAGGTTCTGACTGGTTGCCTTGTCCTGACAACACATGCCATGCTATGTCCCTTAAATGAATAAATAAATAAAGTCCAGGCCAAAACACACACATGGGTGGATATTAAAAAATTGGTTAATGTGACACCATTCCATATATGAACAGTATGGAAAGGAGGTGAACAAGGGGGTGAATATAACAGAGCTTTAAATGTTAAATTGTTTGTCTCTATGATATGAGCCCTTTAATGTGGAGTTAATATTTCTTTGATGCATAAATAAAATAAAATATGATAAGCGATATTCATTCCAATTCATGCAATTTTGGGAACAAATCTAGAATAGCTGTTGACAAAATGTTCTTTCAGAAGGACAAAGTGAGTGAAGAACAAAATAAAATGGAAACAAACAAATAAAAGTAAATAAGTTAAAATAAGGGGGAAAAAAAAGAGAAAAATAAAAGGAAAAATATTTCCACATTATATCATCTAGGCCACTGGTCTGGCAAGGATAAACTGGCCATTTTGTTTATCCCTTAAATGAACGACTATTACATTTACTGAACAGTTCCAGACACCAGAGGGAACAAAAAACAGCTTTTCTCAGTTTTACTGCAATTTCAGCCGATTCCTTTTGTCAACAAGCAGCACGTGTATATATAGATCGCGGAGTTGATTACCAGTCCTGTGGATCATCCAGAGAAAGCAACAGGAAACCAGAAACAACATGTTACAGTGCAGTCCCGTTTTAATGACCGGGATGCTGATCCACAGACGAGACCCACGTCTCCATACATGCAGAGGACACCGAGCTGTGTGTATGAGCAAACTCTGACTCACAGTGAGCTGGAGACTCAGTCACACTCAGTTGGACTTGATTCCGTTTTAGCATCTGGATCTAGTTCATAAGGTAATGCAACAACTAATGAACTCTAGCCAGGTCATTAGATTCAGTTCAATGTCTGTAAAGAAATGCAAGCTGAATAATCAGACTCTTCAAATGTTGGGATAATTGTGACCCTTCATTTTGCTATTAGAAAATGCCCAGAGTTGAGGGCTTCAAATAAAAGTAAAATAGCATGGCACAGACCATTCTCATGCATTCTCCACACAGCTGTTCTGCATCGACGTGTCCATGTTTGAAAAACATGAGATAATAACCATCAGTGCTCGGAGCACTCACTGTTTGTGGACTGTGGAAAAGGTGATTGAGTTTAGACATGGATGAGAGTCTGAAAAGATATGTGCAAGAAAAAAAAACGAATTAAACCTAAATATTCCTTGGGGGGGGGGGGGGGGCTTTGGGCTCTCAGATTTTACTTTGGGCTCGAATATAAGGCTTTGTCCTCTAAATATGTGCAATCTGAGCCTTAGTTAGGTGAAATACAGCCTGTGCTGTAGTGTTTGATCTGCTAGCTAACGAATTTAAGCTAAAGGGTCCACACACAACACCACTCGCTCGACTTCGCGATCTCAGAAAAAAGGTTTAAGCACAGACAATAGCGTTAGCACCACAGCAGTCAGAATCACAGCTGTGGTGTGATGTGTGTACTCAGTGAATGTGTGGCTAACTAAGCTATGGTTCATTTAGCGAATGGGCAAAAGAACACCACAGGGAGCTACCATTTCAGCCTCATGTCTAATAACAGTATAATTACTTCTGTACATTTGACCAAGCGAAAAACAGCAGAAGAACTAAACAGTGTCAGTGTAATTGCATATCATTGTATTTTTGCCATGTCACCAAAACTTTATTTTAAAGCAGCTAACAACCAGCAAACTTAATAGACCAAACTGCTGAAACCAAACTGGCAGACTAGATGACTGTTAAAAATAAAAAGCCAGAACCAGTCAGTGAAGGTGAAAGACCAATCAGTGTTCATTAGGAGTTAAATTGCAGCAGAGAGCATAAGCACACATCCCAGCTACAGCAGAAAGACATGACAGTTGCAGGAAGGTTCCTTAAACAAAAAAAACAAAACAAAAAAAACACCACCCTCTCAAAAGGACCTTTAGTGGTGGCACTCCAAGCCTCTGCTTCATAAACATGAATATTAGTGTCTTTAAAGAATATGCACACATCACGCAATAGCCTTCATCATTGTTTACAGCCATGTGGGGAGACATTACGCTCAAAAGAAATTCTGAGCCATTAGAGGAAGCACACTCATGTCCCTCCATGAATAAGCCAGCTTTCTGAGCTCAACATGGGGTGGTCTTCCCACGCTACCTCTTTATGCTTTTAAGGATGCTCTTGGAAATCATGTCTCAGGCCATAAGCATTAGTAATGGTATGTTTCCAAACTTCAAATACATAAGTGCTTGTTTCTGAGAAAAAGTGGTTCAAAACAAACTTGTTTTGTAGAATTCTGTTTTAACTATTTTTGTTTACTTGATCATTGTTTTCATCTGTTGGTCACACAAGCCTATAAAATCTATAAATACAAATCTTCTGTTTCCAGTGGATTTAAAGCTTTATGACAGCTTTAAGAGATTTTTGCATTTGTTTTCCCTTTACTATGACCTTAACACACATCTGGATACAAAATGTTTCTGCTTTGAGTTTTGACACAAAGCAAAAGAAAAAAAGAATTGTGCCAAGAACAAACAATTGTATTTTCAAACTCATTAATCCCTCCTTCCCCCACAGGTAATTGTTTAATTCAAGACTTTATCAGAGTTACCAATAATGCAATGTTTGATTAAACTTTGGAAAAATCAGAAAGTGACACGTCTGCTCCTACTTTTTCTTTCTTTCTTAATTAGAACCATTTAAAAAGGGAACAAATAGAGGGGGAAAAAAAACATCATATGGAAAAAAAAAAAAAAAAAAAGAATGAAAAGGTGTTGTTTAAGCAAAGACAGCTCCCCAATACCCAGGAGCGCCAAAGAACACATTATCGTCAACATGCTGTTCAGTTTCATGGAGTCTATTTAATAGGGTGATATTTGAATATCACTTTGTTTATTTGAAAAGACAGCTAAGAACAAACAATCCGTGACAGACTAGCAGCCATTTTCAGTCTTGCTGCCAAGACAATAACACGTGATAGATTCCAATTGGTCTGCTATTTTCTCCGCGCCATCCTCAGCTTCAGAATTTTGAGTTAGCAGTCATTTAACAGTACATTTGTCAATGAAAAGCTTTAAACCTGTTACATGCTGCCTCCGAAAGCTCAAAAAAAAAAAAAAAAATTATATATCACAACCAATATTAAAATACCAGGATTTGATCAGACATTTTCCATACTGCTTGGTTTGAATAGAATGTAAAATATGGTTGGACAGGGTTGTAGCTGAAATATGCTGCAGATTACATACACAAAAATACTGGGAAGATGTAATTTTGTGTCTGGGGCACTAACACGCTGTGTCAAAAACAGGCCTACAGATCATGAAGTATATAAACTTTCACATTGTGTGTGGCATACAACTGAAGTGTGAGCAAGATTATGTTCACGCTTCAATTTCTAAGTAAAGAAAACTGCATAAGGACAGACCACAGATAAATTTTTTTTTTTTAAATACAGCTTCACGATATGCAGTTTGAGTAATCAAGATTAATGGGCTGTTGATACTGTGCTTTGAACTGCAACAGCCTGTGTGCACATGCTTGTGTGGAGGAGAAAGATCATGCCCTACCTTGCATACTGTCTCTACATCCCATGGCAAAATGGTTTGCAGGTCAATGACCTCACAAGACACACCAAGCTTCTCCTGTGCCATGGTAGCAACTTCCCTCATTACGTGGACCTGCAAAGCAGAAACAAAATGATTGAGTTAAATCACCTCCCAATCAATAGATTAGAATATTTCTGGCCCCAGCCTGAAAATGCAACGAATGACGCAACGATGCAACTTTAAAAGCTTCATATGGAACTTTAAAAACGCAACCATATAGCCCTAAACCTGTGATGCAGGAGAAAATGGTTGTTTTAATTGTTTGATATGGAAGGAAGCTAAAGCTGGGGAAGAAAGCTTGTAGCCTGGAGGACCCCCTGCCCTGCACAATTTAGGGTTTCGCCTGCTTCCATCACACCCCATACAGCTAATCACCGAATTACTGGGTTAGTTACATGCACACTGTGCCAAGAGGACAAGACAAGCAGCAACATTACCTAGTAAGTCTCAGGAATAATTACAAAAATAATAAAAATAATAAAATTACAAGGTTATCTTTACAGTGCTAAAAACAAAGCCGTGCTATGCTTCTTGGCTTCTGTGAGTTTAAAACTCGCAGTGATTTAAACCATTCAATCACACAAGAGCTCTGTATCTTTCCACAAACCCACCAGAGAAAAATCTGTGTTTCATTCTGAGGTGAAGAAACAGGGTTGTAAACAGCTTAAAATGCTCAATGAATGAATTCTATACCTTTAATTTGTATCTACATTATTTATTTACATATATCTGTATTCTCTTTATTAGTATTTATTTCTAATGTACAATACAAAATTAAAACAATTCTCTGAGAAAAACCAACATTATTATTAGAAACATCTTTTCTTAAGTAAGGATAAGGCAAAGAGAAACACAGCTGAAAACGCAGGAGTATTCCTTTACCAGATTATATCCAATTTTAAAACTGATCTTTATATAGTATGACGCATTTGGCTTTTGCTTTAATAAACTCTACGTCAACGTGAGACAAAAGAGGACAGGGCAGAACAGTCCACTTCTTACATTACTGAGCTTTAAACACTGAGGAACTCGTCTGTTTTACTGCATTAACTGCCTTAGCGCCACAGATTGAGTTGGAGTGCTGATGAATAGGAGGAGTAATGGAGTGAGAAAGAGGAGAGTGTTTGTTTCGCAACAAGCTTTGATTTCCACCGTTTCAATAGATTTCCCCCCCCCTCCACAAAACACTGGCGTGAAATGAGGTGATTTCCTTGCTTTCCCCTCATGTTCCCTTACTCCCCTTTGCTCTTTGGTTAAAAAGTAAATTATCCTGCAAGCGGGATAAACCTGTCGAGTGGGAGCGCTGAGGCTTTGGACACCCAGAGAGCTATTGAAATCATAATCCCATCCTGCACACAGAGGAGATGAGAGGGAGAAAGAATCGGCTGAGCAGACGCAGCCTGTTCACACAGAGGAGGGGAATGCAGTTGGTCAGGGAGAGAGGTCAGCCCTGTGTCCACTGGCTGCATCCCTTGGCGCTCCCCTGCTAAGAGAGCTGAGCCTTTCTGATGGAGCTGCTTTAATCCACGGTTCTGCTTTTTACTTGAAAATGTCACAAAGCTCAGAGTCTAAATTAGAGTCCACTCGGCCCGCTGCACCATTCCACACGTGTTGCTGTGGCTGAACCTGTTTACCCTCCTCCTGCTGCTCGTGAGGCCTACCTGTGTTCCCCAGGCAACCAACGTGACATCACTTCCCTCCTGCACGACCTCAGCTTGCGATAGTGGGATGTGGTATGGTTCGGTGGGGACCTGCTCCACTGCACAAAGAAAACAACAAGAAATGGAACACGCATGAGAACATGTTTAAAAATATATATTTAAAAATGTCCAGCCAAGATAATTCTCCCTTATATCTGGATATCCTCATTAAAATAATGAGGTTTTCTTGGCAAGGACAAAAATAAAAGACCCAAGTCTCCAAAACCCAATAATAAAAGAGTACAAGTCAACTGGAAACTCTGATCACAAAGCCAATACACCACCACTCCAAAGTATCTGGACAATTAATAATGCATTTTTCACTAGGCTTCATCAGTCACTGAGAGTCTAGGGGTATTCTTCTATGCCATATATCAATGTTGTCTTTTCAAAGACGTCAAACAAGGCAAAAATGACAACAAATGCTTTAAAATGGCTCTAGAAAACGAGATGAATCATTTATTAATCAAGCGCTCGCTCATAGAGCATTCATATCGGTATGTCTTGGAAGAACTGCTCAATCAGCCATCCAAATATTATTTATCGCCGCTGACAATATGACATTTTTTGTGTCATGACACAGAACAGATATACTTAAATCAGGATTCCCAAGGTTCTCCTGCTACGTCTTGTACAGACTGGAAAAAAAGGAAAGAAAAGTAGAAGTCAAACGGTCACACTGTCAGAAATGTGGAGAGCCTGATTTTGGAGGACTCTAAAATATAATTGCTCAGGGTGTAAGTAGATTTAATGTTCTAATTATCTCACAAATCCATCCTTAAGTGAGGGCTCTTTGTTAAAGGCCCATGCGACCAAGTATAAAGCAGCTGTGTAGAATTTGAGTAGAACATCAATAACAGCGGTTGCTGGCTGCAGTGTCAGTGCCACTCAAACAAGTCTTACGACCCCTAGTCTCCACATCCAGACAACTGTTTGGTAGACTGCCACTTTCCTTCTTTTGATGCATGAAAACCTCAACCAAGAGCAAGTTTCAGCATTTCCAATGAGAAAGACCACATATATTTTTCAAGTGATTTTTATAACAAAATCAGAGGATTAGATTTTGACTTGCTGCCCTAGAATTATATCAACTTATGAGCTGACAAGCCTGGCGTGTTAAACCTATTTCTTAAGGTCTGCTTTGCTTTGTGATGCTTTCAAAGCAAAAGAATCTCAGTGAGGTCCCAACATATGAACTAAGATTTGGCACTGTGGAGAGCATTCACTGCACTCCTTTAGTAAAGGCGTGAAATAATCCCCATGGACGAGAGTGTGAATATATAGCTTGTGGCAAGGCACACGTTGTGGTGAAACAGATAACACTTGCAGCATTACTGACATTCTAATGCCAGCGATTTCATTACAAGCAAGTGGCTGTGAGTAAAACCAGTACACACACACACACACACACACACACACACACACACACACACACACACACACACACACACACACACACACACACACACACACACACACACACACACACACACACACACACACACACACACACACACACACACACCTAAGGCACGAATTCCAGATTACTGGAAATGAACACTTACTGGCCCAAGATCTCTATAAATTTGCCCAAAGCATTATTCCTGCCTCAGACAAAAATTATATTTTAATATATAAATAAGCACTTACAGTTTGCAGACCCAGTATAATGTTTAACCGTGGTTTCTGGAATTGAAAGTACTTGCACAAAATGTGCCATTTGAATCTGTCTGAGGGCCATGTTTTTTTATCCATATTGCCAGAACAGCCAGAGAGATAGTGAAGCACAGAGGAGGACAATAGATCAAATGAGCCCATAAGGTAAAATGATGCTTTAACAAAAGGTTGAAAACAGTCTGTAATTAAATGTCATTTAGCTGTGAAGATAATTTAGCATTCGAGATCAAGTACAAAACCTTTAACGACCCATGATAGCTGTGATTAAGAAAATTGACGGCTAGAAGGTAAGAGTTGTAGCTTTACAGTCTGTGCAAGGGGAGGAGAAGGTTCTGGTGTTTGAAGTGTCATCCACTTATACACAAGAAAGTGTTGTGGATTGACATGTCTTGCCTAAACCAGAACAAAGGCACTCTTTTACTCTTTCTCTCTTTCTAGCCTCCTCCTAAATGCATTTGACTGAATTTTCCTAAATATTTTACAAACTGCAATCAACGTAGGAAAAAAGACAGACAGAAATTGCATCAAATTCCCAGACAAATGGAACTAACTACAGGTCATAAGTTCTAATGAACTGAAGATATCATTTACACATGTATATTAGGGTTGTATAGTAAAAAGCTAATATCTACTGGTCATCGAAGTCTTAAATTAGCCACTTCTTCTCCATATACATCTTCATAATAAAAGAAGTGACGCATTAGGCTTTGCACCACATAACCAGGTTGCACCCTGAGAGATTTAACATGAGAAGGTAATAGCAAACATACCAGGAGGCCCATCATTACCTTTATTATTCCTTGCCCTTGCACAAGCAGATGACTCAAGTGAGCCATTATACAGTACATTATGTACCTCTGACCATTCCAAGTGCTCATCTAGCTGTCCTGCCAACAGTGGAAACAATCTGAGGAGCACATCAGCATCTGCCATATCCACTCATGTGCCACTGTAAATAATCTACTCGCTAAAGTACTAAACAAGCTATCTGTGCACATTTCTGCCTGCCATGCTGGCCCTGCCAAAGCGAAGGAGGCCAAGTGCTGGAGTCTTAATAACGAAGCATCATGAAAAACTCATGAAATACTCATGGAGAAACACGCAGCAGCTCTTGAGGCTTAACTGTTCACAGCAGACCCATTTATGGCCTATCTATTTCCACCTGGAAAGTGACAAATAAATACATTCAACAGCCTGCTTGTTTTCCACAGTAGAATTAATCAAAGCACACCAATGTCAACTTGCACAAGAAGTGTAACAGTACTAAATACTACAACGAGGGAGATTAATAGTAGTAATATTTTTTAAGATCGGTGGATGGCTGTGAAAGTGGTGACATTTTTAGACTGCCTTCCCTCTTGACGGCCAGAAATGTTTTGGCTCAATTTGTAATCAAGTCAGGGGAAATAAAAAGGAGAACCTTTATGCACATTAAAGTGATCACAAACTGTTCGTACCAGTATCAAATTTATACAACTTTGTGTAACTACATAACAGGACACATTGCTCAAACACTTCTGAAAAACTGATGCATGAGGATCCTGGGAACAAACCTGCTGCCCTGTACAGAATCTTGGGCTCAAAGAAGATGCAGGGGTTCTCATCAGCGATGCAGGACAGGAGGAGACCCTTTGCCTGAACTGGGCCTCTAGGCACGACAACCTGAAGAAACAATCAGACGTTACAACTGACAAAGAAACCAAAAACCCTATTTACCCTTACACACTCACAGTTATTGCTGGTGATAAAAGCATGGCAAAATTTGCATCCGATCACTGGCAGCTCATGAAAACGGAGAGAAAGTGCAGATTCCAGCTTTAAAAATTAAGGTGACATTCGTGTTTCTGAGTAAGAGTGACATTTTTATTACAAGTTGAGTTTGATGAAGTGATACTGTAGTGAGCGCAGCTTTGTTTTGCAGAAACGTTTGCCATGGAACATGGAAACAAGGTTGGATGGAAAAGTCAGATGTACAGAACAGATTCTGATTATGAATCCAATGTGAAATGTAAAAAGTCTGCCAAAGTTTAATGTGTTTACCTCTTTGAACCAAGCACAACAGAACAGGTTTCTATTAATAAGGGTTAAAAGCAAGCACGGTTAGGTGGCACCAAGTCCAACATTCTGAACAGTGCCCTGGCCTGGCTGATCCACACTCTGCTCCAACAAGAAAGAGTTGACAACTCTACTGAGTTTTAAACACTCAGTACCCATGCAGGCCAATCATTAAACAGCGAGCTCGCAATCATACAAGCTGACAGATGAGGCCCGAATGCTGGCGTGAGTACAGGTTACTGTAAGTCAGATATTAAATTATATTCATCTCATTCTTGACTCCCACGGAAGTGATTTATTTGTGCGACTATGTTCCTTGGACCACAGACCCGCAACACGGCTTTCCACTCAAGCAGTGGTAATATATTTCACACACTAATTTGAACATCAGATAAACACTGAAAGCATTGCAACAACAACAGGAACATGCAATGAACATGATACCTGAACCCTAGCTATTATTATTATTATAATAATAAACACTATTTCCCTAGTCAAGACTTTCCTTCTACTTATTATAGACTAATTTCTAAGACTTCTATGTCTTGGTATGCATACAAGCACACCATAGCAACTGAAGGGCCTGTGTTTTTTCACTGTTGACATTAAATCCAATAAAGCAAAGTTAGGTCTGATGTGGCTGAGAAGTAACCACAGCTCCAGCCTTCAATTGCAGCCCCAATTTCCCCATTTCTTGTCCACTTCCTGTTTCATATCCCATTTTCCATTATTTTCAGAGCAACGGTCGCTTTGATTAATCTCTACATTATATTTTAGGAGACTAAAAGTGTTTACTTTAGGAAAGACATTAGTGGGACAGATCACGGAAGCAGAACTATAAAGAGCCGCTTTTCTCATGCATGGTTTTGAAAAGGCTTACCTTAAGGCCTGGGCAGTGAGCAAAGAAGGCTTCCGGGCTCTGCGAGTGGTAGAGGGAGCCGTGGCCCACACAGCCCCATGGCGCTCTGATTGTCAGGTTCCCACAGTCAAAAAGGTTACCTGAACGGTACCGGTACTTGGCAGCTTCATTTACAATCTTCAAAAGGCACACAAGTGGAAGGAAAAAAAAACAAACAAAAAAAAAAACACAAGTATAGTGAACTGAACACACCAGCAGCCTCATTTTTAAAAATATTGATACATTGATACAAATTTCAGAATTATCCAGTCAACCCTGTGCTAAGGTCCAGCACAATTTTAGTGAAAAAAAAGAAAGAAATTGGGTTAATTTATGTGTGTTCCTTTGTTTTACAAAGTTAGTAAAGAAATGATTACATCCATCTTGATGTCTTAAGTCTTTCCCAGATGGTCAGGTATATGGTTTATGAATTCAACTATGGTATCAGCAGATGCGCAAAGTTCCTGTATCGGTATGTGTATTGGAACAGAAAAAGATGGGTCGATGCATCTTGAATTTTAATAGCTGAAAAGTGCAGAAGGCCATTCAAAGGAAATATCATGCCACCTCAGCTGTGGTTTCCCACTTTGCCCTGCAAAATAACCTTCAAACTGCCCTAATGGAAATGACGTAGATGTCCTAGCTGAGCAAGACATTTAGACGAGATATAACATAACATGTAAACTTCATCCAAAGCTGCTGGATATCACAATAATAATATGAGAAGTAATACATTATGATTTACAGCTTTCTGTATAGAGATGCTTGATGCTACACACAGCTCTGGGACTAAAACACTGATCAAGATATTGCATCACTTTGTCCAATTCGGTGCAAGAGGTATTTTGACGCATTCAGTCAAGGTTTTCTTTTTAACTGGTTTCATGAACACAATATGGTCAGTATTCTTGTCAAGGGATGTGAAGTAAAAACAAAAATAAATAAAAACATAAAAACACAAAACAACGACAATTTACTCCAGCTGCCACAAGGCCTTGTTTCCTTCCTAACAAAAAGCAGTGGGGCAATGTGACTCAGAGACTGGATCAGGCAGCAGGACCCACTGTGGTAAAAATGTCTCCCCATTATCACATCTGATAGTCTCTGTTGCCTTGACGAATAAGCGACAACTCATTCATCTTCAGCGAGGCAAGGACACGCAGGGCTCAGCACCAGGCAAACAAAAGCAGCGCATTATCCCCGCAGGTCAGCCAGCTAACGGCACATTCATCTTTACAAGGTAAAACCCACAACTCCTGCTAGGTGTAAGGCACTTACACTCTACAGCTACGTGTTTACTAGTTATTTTTTCAGTTTTGATTGAGCTGATTGTCTTCAATCAGCACAAGCTTAAACAATGCATGTGAATTCCATGAAAGTTAAGAATGACTAAAACACTTCATCTGATGGTGTTGAGGTACCTCTGTAACCTTCGACACCACTGTGCCAAAGTGAAATGAAAGGGTTCGCAAAAGATAGTGTCTGTAACAAAATCTGGAACCTTTATGGTAGAAACGCATGAAGACTCCCTTCAATAAACATAGGCATTATTACTGTGACAAACATGAATGCCTTTCAGTATACAATGTGAAAACCTTGCACCCACCTGATCAAAAGCTGGAAAAATGTAGTCAGCAAACTGAATCTCTGCAATGGCAGTTGCACCTGCAACTGCTACACCTATTCCAAATCCCACTATGCCCTGCTCACAAAGCGGAGTGTTGAACACACGGTCCTTTCCTGGCAATGAAGAACAAAAACAAAAGCTGATTAGTTTAGTTTTGGAAATTTCTTTCAAGAGCAAATTTTATAATACACTGTGATACAGATGCAGATGCAAGAGAACCACAGAATGGACATCACAGACAGTGCAAACAGGAATAAAGCTCCAGTGCCGTCCAGTTGATTTTTTAAAAAACTATATTAAGAAACAAAGCAAGGTAAAACCAGCCCAAAGCGGCAGACTCATCCATAACCACAAAAACAATGTTTTCCTCCTCCGTCCTATAATCTAACAACAAACCACAAGAATTAGACTGAAGATATGGTCAGGGATTCTATTTTTATTCATGCCAAGTGGCATTCGGCTTCTCTATTCTAGCCTTCTGGTCTGACGTTCTGTACGTGCTGGCTCGCAAACCTGACCATTCAAATTAATTTGAAAAACACAGCTTGCACATCTATCACTTACATGTTCATCTGAAAGCACACAAAAGTAGCTTAGATGGACCAGAATGAAAGAACAGCTATAAAGCATCTGATGAGTGACAGAAACAAAGAGGAATCTGATGGATATTTCAGAGTTCCAGTCAACTCCAAATGCTAAGTCTCCATTAAAACATAATTATAAATCTACCTCTCGTGTATGGAAATAATGATTGACACTGAGCTCAAGGTAAGCTCCCTTTCTCAGGATGGTGACAGTCATTTCAGAGATAATGCAATGTTTCCTGGCTGATGTGTGCAATTGATTTTACAGAGAGAGCAATTTGAAGTAGATTGGCGGGAGGAGAAGTCACAGCTGAAAATGTGGAATTCAGGTGGACGGCAGTGGCACTTAGTAATGCTCAGTAGAGTGTGTGTGTGTGTGTGTGTGTGTGTGTACGTTTCTGTGTGCGTCACTTGTGCAGGTAGCCATTGATGTGCCATCTCTCCTGTCTAACGAGATGGCACGGAAAATAATGATTCCTCACAAAAGGTCAACACCTCTGACGTCAATGAAAACAAAAGGCAGGGGGTGGGTGGGTGAGAGAGAGAGAGAGACAGAGAGAGAGACAGAGAGACTAACTTGTGTTTATTTTAAGTTGCTAAGCAATCCATGAATCACCTCATGTTTGTCCAGCAATGTGAATATAATCATGCTAATGGAAGCACAAAAAAATATCACATTGCTATTGATAGCTTGAAAACGGAGGCCAAAAATAGACACCTGAACCGAAAAGCCTTTACAATAATGCAATGCTACATTAGCTCACGACGACGACCAAAAAAAAAAAAAAAAAAAAAAAACACGCACACACCTGACAGAATTTGTTGGAATCATCTTAACTTAATAGACCACACTGTGATATAATCAAACCCACCATTACTGTATCCCTACATATTAGAAATAAAAACACAGTGGTATTACTCCATACACAATATTTTGTTATGAATAAAATATGGATCTATTGCTTTTTGATTTTATTTGAAAAGAAAAATCATCATATGTGAGCTTTACAAAATGTCTTAAATGATTTATTAAACAATTAAATGATTCACATATTTTATTTTACATTTTTAACTACTATGTAGGTGTCACCATGTGAATATAATACACTGAAAATATTTTGTCCAAATTCCCTTCACATTTCTCAAGAAAGCAAATTTTGTGCACTCCACAGTTCAAATCAGTGGGAGCCTTGAACTACTTCAAAATAAGGAAGGTGCTGCCATCTAGTGTTAGGAAAACTGAGCGACAGGCTTCCAATTGCACTAAAGAAATAGTTAAGATGACCTACTCACCATATTTGTCCCGAAGGCCAACTGTGCATCGAAACACTCCACCAAAGGCTACGTCCTCCCCAAAAATCACTTTGGACAGAGACAAGATTTACATAAGACATAAAAACTAGGTCACGCCAAAGCACATTGTCTGCAAAGCTGTCAGGCACACATTAGCACAAAAACACTGACACTGATTTTTTATTTTTTTTATATATATTTTTTTTTAAGAAAATGCTGCCTGAGCCCCAAATATCATTAACCATACTTCCACAAGTATTCTGCTGCCTTTCAGACTTGTTTTTTTGTAAAGCCTTGAGAGGAAGAACAAGTGCTCCACAGTTCTCACCAATATTTTCAACTGTAGTTTAGTACAGGGTAGTCTCAAGCTTAGCATGAAAAACATAATGATGTCGACAGCACGAATGCCAGTCTTGGCATGTGACCATTTCTACAATGTGAACAAACACCTATAATCAATTTTTAACACGAACTACTGACTGCAAAAACAATCAATCATAACCATGTAATCACTGTTAATCATCAAAATAAATATCCCAAAACAGATCGGTCAGTCACACCTGCTGTGGGGTCACTCGCAAGAGTGTTATCCAAGGCACTGGTTATAGACTGGAACAAGTTCATCTTCACGGTGGGGCCTGGAGGAAATAAACACACGAGGGGGGGAAAAAATTATACCGCCATAATAAAAACGTACATGTTCATTAACAGGCAGAGCTGATGCTCCCATCTATTCGTCATATTGAAAGTTATTATTGTTTCTTATTATTACACATTTCTCAATACATGTAAAAACGCAGTAGGATCTGATGGTGACTAAGTGCAGTTTCTACCAAATGTTCATTGACCAGTAATGCAGATTTTCTGGAGATGCTGATAGCCAAAGGTTATGGACCAGTAGCCTCAGGGTCAGGCAGATGCATCCTGTTGCAACTGCCTAGATCATAAAGGTCAAAGATTTGATCATAAGGTCACTGCCCAATGGAAAACACGTATCTCCAAATTAGTGACTTTACATGAGAAGGCAAAAACCTCCTTAACTTTGAATGGAAGTCAATGGAAAGTAAGAGTTTATTCCAAGTAATTTAGACCATTTACCTTGGTCTATTTACCCAGAATTATCTACACAGCTATAGGGTCCAAAGCATGGAGAGCTAAAAGAATGGACAAAAATGAAGATACAGGTTTTTCATTGGACAGCAGCAATCGACACACAGGTTGCTCCTCCCTGAGGCTGTAAACCAACTAAGAAGTTGTACTGAGACGCAATACTCAGGACTTTGGGAACTTGGGGTTGAGCTGCCTGCAGAACAGACAGTGAACTAAAGGTTCCTGCACAGAAAAATTAATGTCATTTCTGCACCCCCCCTGCACCCCCAATTCTCCAGCTCACTTTCTTTCTCAAGTGTCTGAGGTGCATGGAGTGTCACACTGAACCACAACTTACTACACTGTAAAGGACAAACATGGAAAACTGAATAAACACAGGCTGATGGCAAAACACAACACAGACATGAAGTCAACCTGGCCTGCAAAGCGTTTACAGTGGCTTTACCCCCATCAATAACAATGCCCCACTACACAAGGGGACTGGGGGAAAGGAGGACTCAAGAGAGGACTCTGGAGCAATGTGTCGAAAATAACACACACACACACTATTCCTGGAAAATTCCTCAAACCACCAAATAAAACTTTTATATCCAGACAGGGAATCATCACAGAAGATTAAGCTAACTTAACCACATAAATAGTTTTGAAGTCATTGTAACCCTGGAAACATTAAACACAGATGAAAGACAGCTGGTTATCACTGAAGATTAACTACCGATTTAACTTAGTTACTTAGTTACAGCTCATGTTTAGTGCAGAGGTGTGGTGTATTAGTTAGCTAGCTGGCTGAGGTCAGTGGGAGCCAGCCGGCTGTGTTTGGTGGTGAACAGCCCTCGTTAGCTCAGTGGAGTGCAGTGAAGTCCTAATCCCGGGCCGTGGATCCTACCATATTTAGTGGGGACGGGGTCAGGGTGGTAGGCGAAGTGAGCCGCATGCCTCTTTTGCGTCTTCAGCCGAGACGTGCAGCTGGGAGACAGTCTGAGCAGCGTTGTCCCATAACTGCTGTGCACACAGGAGGACGTGGAGCTCACACTCCTGAGGAGAAACCGCACAGCCGCCATCATACACACACTGAACAGGAAGGCGGCATGTTACGTCAGCGGTGCAACAGCCGACCGCTGCTCTGATTGGCTGAATCGGTGGGAGGCTCTTAAAGGGAACCGGTGTGTTGGCGGAGGGAGAGGGGAGGTTAAGGGGCGCGTTAAAGCAACAATATGTAGCTAGCGTTTTTATTTTAGCTTTATTTGAAGGTAGAAATTATGCGTAGTGTGTCTTTTAAGGTAAATAAAGGTGCTGTTGCTACTTTTACATACATACACACTAGTGATCAAACACACACAGTGACAGTGAGCCCACGTGCCCGGAGCAGAGGGCATCCCAGAGCAGGGATGGGAGGGTGAAGGGCCTTGCTCAAGGGCCCAACAGCAGCAGCTTACCAAGCCCAGGTTTTGAACCCACAACCATGCCATCAAAAGCCCACAGCTCGAACCGCTGAGCCACCACTGCCCACAACGCTGTATAAACCATTCATATTTGTGTAAAATCCAGTAATATTGCTCAACCACCTCAGTCCACATATTCTTGTCACTTTCAGTGACTGTTATGTATCTTTTAGCTTGTCTAGAAAAAAATATGTTTCCTTCAGTGGTGTCTCAAAGCACGAACTACACTTTTCAACTGTAAGGGGAGCCCAGGAGCAAGAAATGCTCATTTTCCATAGTGTTGCTTATAAGAGGGACGTTAGGGATTTTTATGCAAATTTTCTGCATAATTAAAAATGTAGGAAAGGTAAAAAGATAAGTAAACAGAGTCATTTGTTGTGAAATGAATGTCAGAATGAATGATCACCACTATGAATGTGAGGTGTTGCCTAAAATGGCTATTAGCTTATTAAGAGTCCTTCATTCTGGCGCAACCTCCATAGTGTACACTGTGACTCCTACAACAGAGCCAGCCTTCTTAACCAGTTTGTTCTGGTGGAAAACCCATAGGAGTTTTGTACACACACCTCCTCAGATAGTACAGGCCGCTCTGACCTTGCTTGTACACTGGCACTTGTAAGGTAATCAGTGGTAACTGGGGATAGGGTGGTTTAAACTTTCAGAAGTCTACCATCTACTTAATTACCAATAACAGAGAAAGGTGATAATCCCTTAATAATTAGTATTCATAATTAATAGAAAAACATAGCAGAAAATAATAAAAATGAATAAACTCTAAAGTCAGAGCACAACAATATAGACAATTAAAGGAAAGCCTGATAAAAGACATATGTCTTTTTCAATCTTGTCCAATGCAGATGGCAACCAGACACCATTTGCTTGCTCTCATAAATGTCTAAAAGTGTTGAAATACAGTGGCCACAAATTAGGCACTTCCGATTTAAAGCATCTTGTGTGCACAGTTCTAAAAGGGCCAAACATCGTCCACTCCCAAATACATTAAAGCAGCAAATGATTCAGAACATCACAGAAAAATGTGTTACATTTGTCTGCATAAACAGATGACCTTTTGACAAAGTCTCTGGTTACTCTGGTACTTTCCAATTAGCACATGGCTTGATTGATCTTGACAGAAGCCAAGATGGGTAAATTTCAAACTGCCCCATTCCACAACCCCTAAGACTGAAAAAGTCTAGTCTAGTCTAGTAGACAGCATGACAGAGAGCATCATCAAATATAAGTGTGCTCTCATCATAGCTATGTGGATGAAAAACTGTAGATTAGAGCTAATCCAATAAACTGCTCTTCATCTGCTGTTGCATCCCTATCACATTCACTTCCCCTGGAGCAACTTCCAGTTGGGTCAGGTGGTCATCCAAACACCAGCTTCGTTGGCATGCAAAGCTCATGTCCCAGCATCAGCATACCCTAGATGACACCAGTGAACTCTTGGGCCATAACGGGGAATGCAAACCACACCAAAAGCAGGTGTTTGTTGATGACAATGGCCAGTTGTGTGGCCAATTAAGTGTCAAATTAAACTGTTCCACCAACCAATCGCTTTGCTGTTGTTCTAGTGGGTTCCTGGTGCATTTGTATGTATTAGCGTATTTAGTACAGAACACTGAAGATACACTACAAGGCTGGAGGTGGCAAAGTGTCTTAGAGCACCCACATCCCTAGGGTAAAAGAATTTTCTTAACTAATTGCAATTAAAAGCTGTGTGCTTTTACACACTGTTCAAAACTGTAGAACAAATCAATAGTTAAAGTTATTAATGTCACAGGCACCAATGTATTTAATATACTGTATGGGTAAGTTTATTTGTGAGAACATAGCATATAAACAAACACATAGAAAATGAAGGGAAAGTGACAGGTTTTTAAAATATGATTAATGGAGTCTGTTTTTGATATAATTCTCACAAGACAGAAACTTGAAGGATAAACACAAGGTTTACAGACAAGTTTTTTAATCAAAGAAAAGCACAGGAATGTTTCTAGTCCGCATTCTTCTCTTTCTCCAAAAACTGAATTTGTCAAGGCCAATATCAAAATTAAAATTTCTCTTGCAGGCATCAACAATATTCAAGCCACTCACTGGCATGTATCCTTGATCTAACATCATGAACTACTGATTCTCAGGACGGCCTCTTTACTTCCATGTGGACTGACTTGAACTCTTGACACACTCAGAAACGTCCAACTTTTTTCCACTGTTACACATTTTTGCCAGGTTCTGTAGTGAGAGGTAGAAACATGGGGTTAGATTATAATTAGTGTTGAGGTGAATGTTTGAAAGACTTTTGCTGACTTTCAAAAGCAATTCAAGAAAATGTAAAAAATAATATGGGAACATCTGTACACAATCGCAAAGCACAACAGGCAACATTCAGTGAAGGAATACTCACACTAGCAGCTCTTGCTATGCTATTGGGAGACTGTAAAGCAGCCAACTCATTCAGAATTCTCTTCAGATCACTGTTGCATGTTTCTGTTAGAGAGCAGTAAAACACAATTACTGTTATTTATTATACATTTTAGTCATTTGTTGAATCCCAGTACACCTGATTCAACTCTTGATTCAATCGGTTTGTGAACATTTCTGTGTTTGACTGGGTGGGTTGCAGCAGGATAACAAAAATGTACAGGGTCCAGAACCTAGGATACAGTTGGAGCAATACAAATAAAATGTATATCATGGTAAAATTTGAATTCTAACTTTTTGTATTGGAATAATTAAAGAAATAGCTGCAACAATAGGATGCTTTGGTTTGTGTTTAAATACTGAACTACTCCTAGATTTGTTACAGGCTGCTTCATCATTAGAGGGTAGGTCCTTGCATTAATTTATAGTTATAGTTTTTTTTTTCACTTAAGCATTTACTTTTTGTAGCAAGTGGGTTTATTTTAAATCAAGCAGACCCCACTGCTGATCACAGACCCACTGGCAGATGACCTCAACTTCTATGACCATAAACTCAAATTGTTCTGGTATTTGAGCACAATTTGGACTTTTTTTGTGGCAGGACATAACAGTGTAGGTGAGTGTGCTAGTACACTGTAGTTAGGAACACCTCAGTGCTAAGTGTTTGTGTGACGTCTAAATTTGCATGCCACTAAATTTAGTTCTGTGCTTAATTTGCTGCATACCAGTAGTTATGAAACTCATTACTTTCTAGAAAGCAATATACTGATCAGTTCCATCTATGTCCTGCATCTGTTCACGCTTTATTTGGGACTAAAAATACACAGCAGTCACCTGGCTCAGGAGGTTTCTGAGGCTGCAGCCATAAGTATGGATGGTCAAGAAGTTCTGCAATCGAAATCCGTTCCTTGGGATTCCGTATCAGACATCGCTAAGTAAAGGAAAAAAAATATGTTGTGGTTAACATTAGTTATGTAATCATAGCATTATTATAGTTTATTAGTCACTCGAAAATGTACACAATGCAATACAGACCTTTAGTACATCCAACAGATCTTTCTCAGGAATGTCAGGAAAGTCTATCTCATGGGATGGATCAATAATGGCATGGAGCTTGGTGATCTGGTTGGTGATGTTTTGGAAAGGGGTTTTCCCATAGGTCATGCAGTACAGGATACAACCGAGTGACCACACGTCACCCTTTGGACTGATCTGTTGAGCACAAGAATAAATATGACTGAGTTTGAGAAATAGATAATCAAAAGCTACAGAGATATCTGCAAGAGAGTCTTGAACTGATTTCATCATTTCCATTATGTATTAGATTAATAGGTGCACAAATGGTGTATGTGTTGAGTTTCTACATGTTTATACAAATATATAAACTACGTAACATATTGCTAAAATCCTCACCATATGGTACTAATTTATTAATGAGTACCATATAGTGTAGCTTAGTATAAACTAAACAATTTCCCCTCACCTTTGATCTTGGTTTTCCCCCTTTAGAAGAAGTGTCTTTTATGGCCTCCGGTGGCATGTAGTTTAGAGTCCCCACCTGAAGTACAGCGTTTGAATTATGACTTCACTGCACACACAGCTAGACAGCAACTCACTGTTTCAATCTAATATTTCTGGACTAACCTGTGAGTCTTTCACAACACTTGTCATATCTGGCTGAATGTGATTGGCTATGCCAAAGTCAATGAGTTTCAGAGAGGCATTCACAATCACAAAATTAGCTGGCTTCAAGTCACTGTGGATAATACCTTAAAAATAAGTGGGAAAAGAAATCAGTTAGGACAAAAAAAAAACATAAGTTCCTAATCTTTCTGATTCCAATATTGTAAAAATGTTGTATAATTGGCCATGCATCATCACCATGTTTGTGGATGGTCTGCACTGCCTCCAGCATATTCCTCCAATAGAACTTCCTCTCCAGCGAGTTGACAGTCTTGCGGTTGCGTAGCCAGGTGTTGAGGTCAAGGCTGCCACACTCCATTAACATGTAGATGTAGCTGTCTGTGATCTCACTGCAATCAGGCAAGAAAACAGCAGTGTATAATAGGATGAATCAGAGGCCTATATTCATTGGAATATTTAATATTTAAGTGTTCCACAAAAACATCTACTGTTGTAGGTCATAAAGATTGAGATATTAGGGCAGTGGACACACTCACTAGTCATACAGCTTGATGATTTGATCACTGTACTGTTGGAGGTGATTTAAGTGCTCAATCTCATTCTTGTAGCTTTCAATTGTCTGAGCATCTGCCTCATCCAAGTTCACATATTTCACTGCATACAACTGTTTCTTATGGTCCAGAACCTGATACACCTGAAAAGGCAGCACAAGTCATATTTATCATCACTCAATTCCAAAGCACAAGAAGTCTGAAAAGCATGCTTCAATCCAAAACATTACTGACAATCATTCACGCATTACCTTACTGGAACCACCTCTGCCGATCATCTTCAAAATGAAGAACTGTCTCCCTTTGATTGTGATGGACTCATTGGTAAAGGCACTCACAGATCCCTGAAACCACAATAAATAAATAAATAAAATAAAATAAATCAAATTTCAACAGTATAGCTCAGTATAACCAGTACAATTTATTGTGGGAAACATTGGTAAATATTTCAAATACAAAAAAAATACATAAATTCTATAGTATGTTTGTAACCCAATAATCCAAGTAATGTTTCTGCTTATAGTTGAATAGTTTTCACATGTTTGCCAACCTCCCAGGACCTAATTTATACAGGCATTGGCATATATCCAAAACTGAGCTGATTTGGGTCAATAAAGAAAAAATATTAAGTATACCTGACCAGTGTGTTTTTTGTTTTTTTTTCTACCTGGGATGCCTGTTGTACACAGGAGATCTGATTCTGTGGGGTGCAGGGTAATGGAGCATGGCTGACTCTCTGGGCTGTAGATGGAATCGACACTACAGATGGTCTCTGCTTTACTACAGGCGTAACAAAACTATGGAAAAAGAATACAGACAGTCATGGTCAAGTCCAATCAAATCTGTTCTTCAATATCAAATTCTCTGTCATTTCATCACCTGTTTGGAATAGGCTCTCTGTAGTTGGGCGTCTGGCTGCTAATGGCCAGATTTAACCTGGGTGGTACAGAGGCAGAGGGAGTTCTCAGCGAGTGAAGAGGTCCTGGAGTGGGAATGGGACCTGCAGCAGACTTCTGTTCCTACAGAAGCACACCATTTATATTTACAGTATAAATAGTTATCTTAATATTGACTGCTTTGTTAAATTAAGACAAGGGTTTTATTATATTATATATTTAATATCACACAGTAATCACCACTTCAATACAATAAGCAACTGAGCAAAATGCACAGACAGAAAGTCCCCTTTCATTGTCGTACCTCTGGAGACGCAAATTTGTTGATTCGTGCGGGAATCTTCCATTCTGATGAACTTTCCACATTAGACTTCGGCTGCCCGTATTGTGTGGAAATCCTTAGTGGAGTTTCTACTTCCCTTCCTCCTCGTTCACTGTGAGTGCCTGCTGCATCTGTTGAATAACAACCATATACTAATGTTAGGCATCAGTGTAATGACATCTCTACATGGAATAATGCTACTCTTAAAAAAGTAATCAACCTGCAATGTGCATTTTGTCCTCAGTTGGAAGCAACAGAGCTTTTCCAGACTTCAAATTCATCATTGCCTTCTGGAGAAGTTCAATAGGTTTTGCATTTGAAGCCATGGCTTTCTGCAGAATGTAAGTGCTTTTCTTAGTGTTACCTGGACGAAAAGAGAGAAGGATGAAAGACATGTTTACTATGCTACTGTTTGAATACATAAGACAAATACACGTGAATAATCACTATACACCCAAATGTATCTTTAAGGTTACATTATGGTGTAACAGTTGGTGATGCAGATTGCACATATTGTTTAATCTCCACAGAAAAAAAGCACTGCCAGTAAAATGAAATGCTTCAGAGTAGCTGCACCATGATTACCATGTCTAATACCAAGCTAGAGGGGTACACAGCCTTCAGAACTGGACTGTGGAGTTCCCTTTCCAAACGAGTAAACACTACTCATTAAGCAAAGACAGGGACAAACTACATATACATCTGATTTACGAAGGAAAAAACATTAGGAAGACAACATTTGGAATACATAGCGATATATGATACTTGACTATTTGAATAATGAAAGTCTATTTACACCCACCTCTTGAGTGCTCAAACTGAGCATGAGCAATATGCACAAAAGCAAATGCTTTACTATTAGTTCTGGCAATGATGAAATTATCCTCAGCATCATCAGGGTCTTCAATTCTACAGAAAAAGGAATTGTATCTAAAAATATCCATGTGCCAATATGCCAAGAGATCAAGTAAATCAATAACTCCACATATTTACCCTTTCAACTCAGCATATCTAATAAGCATTCGAGCATAGCTTTCAGTTTTGTTATGTCGTGCCAGGGGAAGTCTAGAGAACACCCTAGAGTAGCAATCCAGCAGCCTGCAGAGAAAACTTGCATCTGTGTGAGGGTCACCAGTCTTCTCCAGGTTTGTGAGATATGTGAAGCAAGCCTCAGGAGAGCCCGAACTAATTATCTGGTTCATGTTGCCAGTGGTGTCTGGAAAAATAAATATAAATAATCATAGTCACAATGCATAATTGTTAAGTAAATATGTAACACACACACACACACACACACACACATATACATATATATATATATATATACACACACAAAAATATATAAACAATTCTTTTTTTCTTGCTCCCATTTTTTTAAAAGCTGAACTCATAGACCTTTTTGTATACACATTTTATATACACAAAAGGCCTTTTTCTCTCAAATATTGTTCACACATTTGTCTAAATCTGTGTTACTTCTCCTTTGCCGAGATAAGCCATATCTCATGTGGCACATCAAGATGCTGATTAGACAGCATGATTATTGCACAGGTGTGCCTTAGGCTGGCCACAATAAAAGGCCACTCCAAAATGTGCAGTACAATCACACCGCACAATGTCACAGATGTCACAAGTTTTGAATGAGCATGCAATTGGCAAGCTGACTGCAGGAATGTCCACCAGAGCTGTTGCCTGTGAACTGAATACCATAAGCCGTCTCCAAAGGTGTTTCAAAGAATTTGGCCGTACATCCAACCAGCCTCACAGCAGACCACTTTTAACCACATTAGCCCTGGACCTCAACATCCAGCATCTTCAGCTCCATGATCACTTGAATACCGCCTGAATCAGGACAGCTGCTGAATCAATCGGTTTGCATAACCAAATCATTTCTGCGCAAACCTTTTAGAAACCGTCTCAGGGAAGCTCAACTGCATGCTCATTGTACTCAATAGGGTCTCCACCTGACTGCTTTTTGTTGTCGCAACCAACTGGATTGGGGAAAAAATGCTCACATTCGAAGGCGCATGGCGCATCGGAGAGGTGTTCTCTTCAAAGATGAATCTCGTACAGAGCAGATGGCAGACTGCGTGTATGGCGTTGTGTGAATGAGCGGTTTGCCCAGGTCAATGTTGTGAATCGAGTGGTCCATGGTGGCAGTGGGGTTATGGTATGGGCAGGCATATGTTATAGACAATGTACACAGGTGCATTTTATATCTGCATTTTGAACACACAGGGATACCGTGACGAGATCCTAATGGCCATTGTTGTGCCATTCATTCACAACGATCACCTCATGTTGCATCATGACAACGCAACTGTTGCATTTATATTTTTGTTAAGTGTGTGCGTGTATGTGCAAACACACACACACACACACACACATTGCATATGACATATTAGAAAGTTTCACAAAAGCAGTACCATCAGGTCTAGTTGTATCTTTCCTCTCTGGCCTGTGCAGGAGCGTTGTGGTGGAGTCCGCTTCAGCAGTGTCCTCCCAGGGACGTGGCTCTGGACTAACAACAGGTGGCTACACAAAACATCCACTACTATATAACTACATGCAAAACATTTCACTGGAATAAGACATGACTATATGAGAAGATACTTCCACTAGTGTTACTGGTACTATTACTTCACTATTACTGTAGCAATACAGTAAACAGTACATAACTAAATTTGGTGAGCATACCTTCAGATTTAGCAGGTTGTAAGAATCTCCATCTCCAGAATTTTTCTTTGAAGAGGACAGTGAGAACACAGAGCAAGTACTGGATGTGTTTGTCGGCCTATGAATAAAAAAAAATTACAACATTATACATTATTATTATTATTATTTTTAATAATAATAGTAAGAAGAACAGCAGCAACAAACAATGACATTACAAACAATATCACACAAGCACGAAATACTCTCACCTAGACAAAGCACTGCCATGGCTAGCAGGCTCAGGTTTGTAAACAACATTGTCGTTTTCAGGAATTGATAGGGGTATCATGGGAATCCTACCGGGCTATATGAGAAAAAGAATGCAGTCAGCATCAACTGTATGTCAAGTCCTCTTTTTATGAATAAATTCAAGTCAAATTTCAACCTTACCATGGCAATTGTTCTTTTGTGTTGTGAGCCAGGCCTCCAGATAGGGAGGTGGTCTTCCTGTGGACTGCTCTTCTGATCACCTCTATGATTCCAAAGAAGAATTATTCATATAAAAATAAAATAATTCTCTTAGTGATACAATTTGATCTTATGCAAATATAAACAAACTTGTCACCTACCCAAGCGAAAAACTACTAGCAAGTTGAAAATCGCATGATGCATCTGATCTTCCAGAGCCACCTTTTACCACAAAGCTGCTTTTTAGAGATTCTTGTACATTTTCAAGTGGCGTCACTAAAAATGATAAAAAAATAATAATAAAAAAAAGCCCTGGACATTAAAAATTAGGTCATAAATAGAAAAAACAGCTTTTTTTACAGGACAAATGGTGTATCTGAAATACAACAAGATTGAAAAATATATAAATACTTCTGAAATCTTCCAGAAAACAACCTGCAACATTCTCTTTATCCTCCTGGGAAAAGAGCCGACGTCTTCCTAATTTAAGATTCTGCATTGCAGCTTCAAGACTTTCTGACGGCTTCGCACCCATTTCAAAAGCCTTCTGAAGAATCCAAGCACTTTTCTTCTCATTCCCTGTTTGATCAGACAATTAAACAGAAATAGATTTTCTGTTAATAAATAATCAGGAGCAAAATGCTAAAGAAATAAAACAATGAATGTAAATATTCTGTAGGTATTCAGACAGTATCAACGTTCCTTAAGTCATTTCTTGTTAAAGATTCTATGCTATTTGTATCTGTCTACATACATACACCCTTCCAAGATCAAGGGTATTTAAAAGAGGGTTTATCTTGCTCTTGGAGTAGCTGTCTCCAATAGCGCTGGACAATAGCGTTGTGAGAGTAAGGTCATGGTGTTGGGTAATTACCACCCCACCTCAGTAGGAGGGATTCCACAAACATATGGACATATAGTGCAGCTGGAGTAGCTAAGTATGTAAAAGACAAACAGATTTCCAAACGCCATCAATTTAAAGATGACAATTATCATTGCAGTAAACTCCCCTTTTTTGTTTTATAAGCTCAAAATAACAAAAAAAGTTTGGACACCCTGTTTGGTCTGTACTTAGTAATACTTCCTTTGGCAAGCATTACATGCTTCTAGTTCAAGATTTTTTTTTGCCAGAATTTGCTGGTATTTAATTAAATCCTTTCTTATTTCTACCAGTGAAATGTTTTCTGTGCCACTGGCTGCAACACAAGCTCAAAGCATGATCAGGCCACTCCTGTGCTTAACAGTTGGACAGGTGTTGTTTTAATGGAATTCTGCACTCCATTTTTCTTCAAAAACATACCTTTGCTGACTGAAGCCAAAGAGTTCTGTTTTAACTTTATCAGTCCACAGAAAGTGTTTACAAATATATCAGGCTTTTGTAGTACTCTATCTTCTTCTTTTAGCTGCTGCCATCTTTGTGGTCATTAATTATTTGAATTTTCAGAGTGCTATGTAGTTGTTTACAGGAGGCCCTGACTGCTGATTGGTAGGACAAGGTTCGAGAAATTTGAGTATTTATAAAGCTAACAGACATTTTGACCAAGGGTGCCCAAACTTGTGCACTGTATTTTTTTTAACTAGGCCGGATAATGTTTTTTCTTCTTCTTACCTTGTAAAAGCTCAAACTGAGCATAAGCTATATGAACAAAGGCAAAATCCTTGCAGTGGGATCTTGCGATGTCAAAACTATCCTGTGCATCACTGACATCTTGGATCCTGTTAAAAGGAGAAAGGTCACATCAGGTGAATCTCAATCATTCAGATTCCCCTACATTTTCTTCTGTCAGCTATGAAATGACTGAATTCCCAAGGGAGAATGAGAAGACGTGACTTACGCTTTTAGCTCTGCAAATCTGACCAGCATCTTTGCATAGCTTACATTCTGGCTATATCTCCCCAACGGCATGCTTGAAAACACTCGGGTGTAGAAATCAATTAATTTGGACAGAAGACTGGGATCTGAGTGAGGATTGCCTTTCTTCTCTAGTTTAGTCAAAAAGGTATGGCATGTGTCTGGTGAATTTGAACCGATGATCTGGTTAATATTGTCTGTGTCATCTGTGAGAAAAGAAGCAAATCATTAGAGAATTGGAATAATTTACAAAAACGTTTGTTTGGAGCTCAGTAACCAATGTAGTTTTAGTAGATATTAGTAAAATTCTAGACAATTCTTAGGATTGCTCACCATCGTTGTAGTATCTCTTGATCTTCTCCAGCTTCTGACACAGCATGGCCAGCTGTAGCTGCCGGTCAGTGCTCTCCTCCTCATCCATACCTACAAACACCAGCAACACTGTTAGATATCTAGCTACTTTACATCAACACAAATCATGCGTTCACACCGTCTCCTCCAGGTTTCTGCACGTTTCGCTGACGTGGACGTGAGAAGGATTAGATAAGCACATGGACGTCCTTCATAAGAGCAAGAACACTGATTTGCTCTGAATTGTTCACTCAAGGGCAGTGAGCTAGTGTGCTACAGCCAGCTAGCTTTCATTAGTGTGGAGCTGGCAGACTTAGCTATACGGAAGGGAGCCGTTAGGTAGCTAGCTAGTGCTATGCTATATCATTTAGCTACATAGCTAGCTACCCAAAATCTGACATTAATTACTAACGTTAATCTCGTGTGACAAACCGACACACAGTCGAGCAGACCCAGAAACCACGAACAGAGATGAACTCAGAATGCAGACATTAAACACGGCGCTAGCATTAGCATTAGCACTAGCGTCCAACAGAGAGACGGCTAAACAATAACAACACACGCCTAAGCTACAGGCTGTCATTTCCCAAGGGCTTAGATACATCTCTTACCGTCGCTAAAACAGGAGACCTTTTTAGAAGTATGTGTATTTTCTGTGTTTAATAATTAGTATTACAGTATAATCCGTACTGGACTTCACCGAACTGAGCTCTGTTTTCCCCGACAGAACTTTCAAAATCTCCCCCGAACAGCGGCGGCGCGCTGCCATTGGTCCATTCAGAGCCCCGCCCCGCCCGGCCCCGCCCCGCCCCGCCCCGCCCCGCTCCTCTCCCAGCAGACAAGACGACCTCTAGAGGACTCGACAGGCAGCGTGTTAAACTGCGTGACGGCCTCGCTTCAAAATACCATGAAGATCCAGTTCCGAGTTTTGTGTTCTTTGTGTTTGTCTTAGATAAACACACATATCCATCGAGCCGGGCTTCTGTTTATCAGAACCAACCCGCTTATTATAAAAAAGACCGCGAAAAACCCGATGTAGTCCAGCTTCGGGGGGCAAGGCCACGCCCTGCTGTGTCCAGCGGCAGTGTGGCTCTGTGTTACAAGAAGCAGCCCGTCTTCGTATCTGAGGGGAGTACTCGAGGTGACCCAGCCTAAAGCAGCTGAAACACCACCCGGCACATCTGAAAGCAGCCGGCAGACCACCCGGCACATCCTAAAGCAGCTGACACAACAACTGGCACACCATCGGGCACATCCTAAAGCAGCCACCAACCGGCACATGTGAAAGCAGCCGGCACACCATCCGGCACACCATCCGGCACATCTAAAAGCAGCCGGCACACCATCCAGCACATCTAAAAGCAGCCGGCACACCACTCGGCACATCTAAAAGCAGCCGGCACACCAACCGGCACATCCTAAAGCAGCTGACACAACAACTGGCACACCATCGGGCACATCCTAAAGCAGCCACCAACCGGCACATGTGAAAGTACACAATGTGTACACAATGTGTAAAGCAGCTGACACACCATCCAGCACATCTGAAAGCAGCCGGCACACCATCCGGCACATGCTAAAGCGTTCTGGCACGTTGACAACACATCCTAAAGCAGCCGGCACACCATCCGGCACATCCGAAAGCGTTCTGGCACGTTGACAACACATCCTAAAGCAGCCGGCACACCATCCGGCACATCTGAAAGCAGCCGGCAGACCACCCGGCACATCCTAAAGTAGCTGACACAACAACTGGCACACCATCGGGCACATCCTAAAGCAGCCACCAACCGGCACATGTGAAAGCAGCCGGCACACCATCCGGCACATCTAAAAGCAGCCGGCACACCATCCAGCACATCTAAAAGCAGCCGGCACACCACTCGGCACATCTAAAAGCAGCCGGCACATCCGAAAGCGTTCTGGCACGTTGACCAACACATCCTAAAGCAGCCGGCACGTTGACCAGCACATCCTAAAGCAGCCGGCACACCACTCGGCACATCCTAAAGCAGTTGACACACCAACTGGCACGTCTGCAACCAGACAGCACATCTGAAAGCAGCTGGCACATCCTAAAGCAGTTGACACACCAACCGGCACATCTGAAAGCAGCCCTCACACCAACCGGCACATCATAATGCAGTTGACACACCAACCAACACATCCAAAAGCTGCCAGCACACAACCTAGAACCTTATAAAGCAGCCAGCATACCAATTGCACACAACCCGGCACATCTGAAAGCAGCTGTCATGCCATCAGGCACACCAACTGGCACATCCTTAAAGCAGGACACTCTACTTAAGATCAGATGCATGAGAATCGCAATTCTCATTTAAAACACATTGGTTCACTGTTCACTATAGACGATTCAGCAGGATGCATTATTAACTGGTGCAATTTAGTAACATTTTGAGATAAGGCTTAGATTACATTACATTACATTAGAATATATTCACTTTTATTTTCAGAATTCACAATATATGAAAAAACTTACTTTTTTTCTCTGACTCCACTATTCTATTTATAGACACGAAAACCAAAATAAGATGTACATTTAATCCAAGTCCAGATATCTCACACTCTGAGGGTTTGTCCGCGTTACCGTCTCAAGGGTGCGGTGATGACGCTGTCTAAACCCAGTAAAGATCGTGTGAGCCAGTTAGGGAGGTAGGGAGCCCTCTGAGATCTGCAGGAGGGTTTTCAGATTCTCATCACTGCAACGTTATGAGTTCTCTTTAGAATGTAGATTAAGATCCGTTTAAATAAAACTAACAGCAGTGTTAGTGGACTGTTGCCATGTGTTGCCCTAAACAGTCCAGGGCAATAGAGATCCAGATTTATAAACTGTAATTAATCGACACCTGAGATGTAGTTGGGTATTTGTTTTTACACATTTTGTGCTGTTACGTGATGACAAACATGTCGATATACGCTTCACTACCAACACGCAGCGTTACTAGCCCTACGTACCTAAGCTTTCGTGAACTCGATCATAATTGCTTAAATTGGTAATTCATTGGAATGTAGACTCACTTCTTGTAGACAACTGTTCCTGCACAGCTGTGTGTTTTAAGTGTATTTTCTACAGCTGCATCACAATAATCAAACAAGCAGCTTCAACCAAACTCACAAAACAAAATGATGCTCCATTTTTAGCTTCAAAACGCATCATCCGTCACAGCTCTCAGTGTTTCTGTCAAACTGACCAAGATCAGATCAACTTGTTTGATCTGTGTGTTGTAGTACGCAGTTATGAGGGCGCAGAATGCTCAAGCAGCTAGTTTGTCTGCAGGCTTGTTTACAGTCTCCGATCTTGGTTTTAGACAATTCAGCATGGGGTCAGAAGTGGGATTAGATTTTTTTCTCTGTGTTCTTTGTTGGTTTATTGTTTTTTTACAGCAAAATACAGCATTTACAGAAAAAACCCGGGACGCAAACCACTAGACTAGACATTCAGAGTCATTAGTTGTTCAATTAGTCTATTTAAAAGAGCACAACTGGGGAAACCTACAGTCAAAATGCTTTGTCATTTCTTATTCGTTTACTTTATTTGAGACACTCCAGAACCAGACCAGCAAACTAGCTGACAAAATATTCTGGTTGAACAAATTTGCTTGAATGTAGGATATGGGCCTTTTAAAGCATGCAGAAAAGCAAAAATAAAAAACTACATAATTACAAAGGTTTCAGATATTTCATTTTTAATGGTTATATGATGACACAATCTTGCTAAGATAACATCTAAACAACAGTATCCTGTTTTCACTACAGCAGAGCTTAAATAATAAATATTATTAGAAAAGAATGCCTCAAGCAAAGGTATGTGGTCCATAAAAATGTGTGAAAAGAAGCAAACAAGGTGAACTAATCTGATCTGAAGTAAAATATTAAAAACAACCTGAACATAGACATTAACACTTCTAAAACACAGCTACATCTGAGGAGCAACATTTAGAATGATGTGTACACTTGTAAGTGTAATGTAATGTACCATGTGGGCATATGGTAGCCTTAAGATGAGAATATTTAATATGACAATAATCAATCATTTTAATTTGTGACATCTTGCAAATTTTTACCTTTCCACTTTGTTACATCCCACTGCAATTGTGTGTTTTTTTTTTCTGTTGTTTGCTGTACACATGATCTGCAAATATGCTGGTTGGGTACCATTTTCCTAAACAAATAACCCCCCCCCCCCCAAGCTCAGTAATAAGGCAATGTACATATACCTACACAACACAGGAGTCTGATATTATTTCTGCTTTATTACTCAGGACTGCTTTATTACTCTTA